>NC_053028.1:628321735-628408700 GCF_003073215.2 Triticum urartu | reverse complement strand
GATCCACTTCGCCTATACCCTTCAAGTACCGACGGGTCTCCAGTATAGTGAAGTCCATAGTTGATAGTACCTTTCAGATAGCGCATAACTCTTTCAACAGCATGCCAATGTACATCACCCGGTTTGGAAACAAACCGGCTCAGTTTGCTCACAGCAAACGCAATGTCGGGCCTCGTTGCGCTCGCTAGGTACATCAGTGAACGAATGATTTGAGAGTATCTCAATTGATCTATAGCCGTGCTTTTGGACTTTCGAATCAACACGCTAGGATCATATGGTGTTTGAGATGGTATGCAGTTCGAATATCCAAAACGACTCAACACCTTATCAACATAGTGTTGGGGAACGCAGTAATTTCAAAAAAATTCCTACGCACACGCAAGATCA
Source organism: Triticum urartu (assembly GCF_003073215.2). Classification (NCBI taxonomy): domain Eukaryota; kingdom Viridiplantae; phylum Streptophyta; class Magnoliopsida; order Poales; family Poaceae; genus Triticum; species Triticum urartu. The sequence continues at coordinate 628,408,313 of NC_053028.1, read as the reverse complement.
TGGTGATGCATAGCAATGAGAGGGGAGAGTGTTGTCTACGTACCCACGCAGACCGACCGCGGAAGCGTTGACGCAACATAGAGGAAGTAGTCGTACGTCTTCCCGATCCACCGATCCAAGCACCGTTACTCCGGCACCTCCGAGTTCTTAGCACACGTACAGCTCGATGACGCTCCTCGGGCTCCGATCCAGCAAAGCTTCGGGGTTGAGTTTCGTCAGCACAACGGCGTGGTGACGATGATGATGTTCTACCGACGCAGGGCTTAGCCTAAGCACTACAACGATATGATCGAGGTGGAATATGGTGGTAGGGGGCACCGCACACGGCTAAGGAACGATCACGTGGATCAACTTGTGTGTCTAGAGGTGCCCCCCTGCCCCCGTATATAAAGGATCCAAGGGGGAGGGGTTCGGCCGGCCCTATGGTGGTGCAGGAGGAGTCCTACTCCTACCGGGAGTAGGACTCCCCCCCTTTTTCCTAGTCCAAGTAGGATTGGTGGAGAAGAGAGGGAAAGAGGGGGGCGCCGCCCCTCCCTCCTAGTCCAATTCGGACCAGGGGGAGAGGGGGCGCGCGGCCTGCCCTGGCAGCCCCTCCCACTTCTCCACTTTAGGCCCATAAGGCCCATTAACCCCCCAGGGGGTTCCGGTAACCCCCCGGTGCTCCGGTTTTATCCGATACTCTTCCGGAACCCTTCCGGTGTCCGAATATAGTCATCCAATATATCAATCTTTATGTCTCGACCATTTCGAGACTCCTCGTCATGTCCGTGATCACATCCGGGACTCCGAACTAACTTCGGTACATCAAAATGCATAAACTCATAATAACTGTCATCGTAACGTTAAGCGTGCGGACCCTACGGTTCGAGAACAATGCAGACATGACTGAGACACATCTCCGGTCAATAACCAATAGCGGGACCTGGATGCCCATATTGGCTCCTACATATTCTACGAAGATCTTTATCGGTCAGACCGCATAACAACATACGTTGTTCCCTTTGTCATCGGTATGTTACTTGCCCGAGATTCGATCGTCGGTATCCAATACCTAGTTCAATCTCGTTACAGGCAAGTCTCTTTACTCGTTCTGTAATACATCATCCCGCAACTAACTCATTAGTTGCAATGCTTGCAAGGCTTATGTGATGTGCATTACCGAGAGGGCCCAGAGATACCTCTCCGACAATCGGAGTGACAAATCCTAATCTCGAAATACGCCAACCCAACATCTACCTTTGGAGACACTTGTAGAGCTCCTTTATAATCACCCAGTTATGTTGTGATGTTTGGTAACACACAAAGTGTTCCTCTGGTAAACGGGAGTTGCATAATCTCATAGTCATAGGAACATGTATAAGTCATGAAGAAAGTAATAGCAACATACTAAACGATCGGGTGCTAAGCTAATGGAATGGGTCATGTCAATCAGATCATTCAACTAATGATGTGATCTCGTTAATCAAATGACAACTCTTTGTCCATGGTTAGGAAACATAACCATCTTTGATTAACGAGCTAGTCAAGTAGAGGCATACTAGTGACACTCTGTTTGTCTATGTATTCACACATGTATTATGTTTCCGGTTAATACAATTCTAGCATGAATAATAAACTTTTATCATGATATAAGGAAATAAATAATAACTTTATTATTGCCTCTAGGGCATATTTCCTTCACATAGTGGGATTGCAGAAGTGTAATCCCACCCTCATTATCTCTTAGTAGCTTGATGTTCAAGATAACATCAGCCACACCAAGGTCTTTCATCTCAAAGTTCTGAGACATAAACGACTTGACCTCCTCAATGACTTTGAGGTTGGTTCCGAATATCAGTATGCCATCAACATACAAACACAGTATAACTCCTTCGCCCCCACCATGTCGATGGTATACAAATTTGTCAGCCTCATTAACAACGAAACCAATAGATGTCAGAGTTGTATCGAACTTATTATGCCATTGCTTAGGTGCTTGCTTCAGGCCATATAAAGATTTCAGCAGCCTACACACCTTTCTTTCCTGATCATCTATCACAAAGCCATCTGGCTGTTGCATATAGATTTACTCGTTTAGCTATCCATTTAGAAAAGTCGTCTTAACATCCATCTGGTGGACAAGAAGACCATGCGAGGCCGCCAACGAAAGTAATACTCTAATGGTGGTCAGTCTAGCCACAGGTGAATAAGTGTCGAAGAAATCTTCCTCTTTTTTTTGGTCATAGCCCTTGGCCACAAGCCTAGCCTTGTACTTTTCAATCGTATCATCGGGCCTAAGCTTCTTTTTGAACACCCACTTACATCCTAATGGTTTGCATCCATAGGGACGCTCAGTGATCTCCCATGTACCGTTATCCATGATGGAATCCATCTCGCTATGGACCGCATCCTTCCAGTAGTCAGCTTCTGGAGAGGCATACGCTTCTGAAATAGAAGTGGGAGTATCATCCACGAGGTACACGAAGAAATCATCACCAAAGGTCTTTGCAGCCCTTTGTCTCTTGCCTCTACCAAGGGTTTCCTCGTCATCCTCCTTAGGATTTTCACCATGTGTTTGTTCATAATAATCCATAGAAATGGCAGGCTCGGTAGTCTCCTCAGATTCCTGTCTAGAAGTGCTTTGCATATCTCTCATAGGAAAAATATCCTCAAAGAATGTAGCATCCTTAGACTTCATAATTGTACCGACCTTCTGGTCAGGTACCTCAGATTCCACTACTAGAAATCTATAGCCAACGCTGTTCTTAGCATAGCCCAAATTAACGCAGTCCACAGTCTTGGGTCCAAGCTTACGCTTTTTGGGAATCGGCACATTGACTTTCGCCAAACAGCCCCAAGTTTGCAAGTACGAGAGTGTTGTCCTTCTCTTCGCCCATTTCTCATTGGGAGTGATCTCATTATCCTTTGTCGGAACTTTATTCAGGACATGACATGCTGTCAATATAGCCTCCCCCCACCATGCCTTGGATAAACCCGATGTATCTAACATGACGTTAACGAAATCAGTTAGAGTACGGTTTTTCCGCTCGGCAACCCCGTTTGACTGGGGTGAATCGGGAGGCGTCCTCTCATGAATAATGCCATGTTCCGCACAAAAGGAATCAAACTCACTCGAGAAGTACTCTCCACCACGATCTGACCGGACTTGTTTAATTTTCTTTTCAAGTTGATTCTCAACTTCTGCCTTATAGATTTTAAAGTAGTGTAGAGCCTCATCTTTAGTATTTAACTGATACACATAGCAATATTTAGTGGAATCATCTATCAATGTCATGAAGTATTTCTTTCCACCTTTAGTCAACACACCATTCATCCCACATAGATCAGAATGTATGAGTTTTAACGGTGCCAAGTGTCTCTCCTCCGCGGCCTTGTGAGGCTTGCGAGGTTGCTTAGCTTGCACACATGAAAGGCACTTAGAACCTTTGGCTAAGGTGAAACTCGGGATTAAATCCAACTTGTCTAGCCGCGTCATAACACCGAAACTAATGTGACAAAGACGTGAATGCCAAACTTCAGATTCATTAACATTTGAATGAATATGGTTCACGACTTTATTACAAAAATCTGCAAGGGAAAGGCGGAACATCCCTCCGCTCTCATAACCTTTTCCAACAAAGAGTCCATATTTCTTAACAACTCATTTATTAGACTCGAAACCCAACTTAAACCCTTCTCTACATAGAAGGGAGCCACTAACGAGGTTCTTCTTGATGGCGGGGACATGCTGCACGTTCTTCAGCTGCACGATCCTTCTCGAAGTAAACTTCAAATCGACCGTGCCAATACCATGAACAGAAGCACTCGCGCCATTCCCCATCAATACGGACCCGTGGCCTGTGACCTGGTAAGAAGAAAACAATGAAATGTCAGCACACACATGAACACCTGCACCTGTGTCCACCCACCAATCGGTGGACTGAAACACTGAAAAAACAGTAAATAAATTACCATACCCAGATGCACCATTCTCATTGTTGCCCACAATCATGTTGACAGACTTGGAGTCCTGTCCTGGTTTCTTGTACTTGTTAGGGCACTTGTTTGCCCAGTGTTCAACCGAACCACAAGTAAAGCAGCCCCCATCCTTCTTGTTCTTCTTGAAGGTCTTCTTACCCTTCTTCTTAAAGTCGGTATTGTGTTGGACACCGTTCTTTCCCTTGGGCTTGTGGGAGTTATGGTTCCTCTGGTTAACCATGTTGGCAACAGAAGTTCCTTTGACCCCTTTTTCGTGTGAGTCCTTTGCCCTTGAATTCCGCTCAACACTCAGATGGCCAATGACATCCTTCACAGAGAATTCACGCCTTTGATGTTTCAGAGTGGTGGCAAAGTCCCTCCAGGAATTAGGGAGCTTAGCGATTATGCAGCCCGCGACAAATTTGCCCGGTAACTCACACTTAAGAAGCTCAAGCTCCTTAACAATGCATATTATCTAATGAGCTTGCTCCAGTACAGGACGGTTTTCAACCATCTTGTAATCGTGGAACTGCTCTATAATATACATCTCGCTCCTGGCATCGGCGGCCCCGAACTTAGATTCGAGCGCCTCCCACAAGTCCTTGGCGACATGCACATGTAAATATGCGTCGACCAGTTTATCTCCGATCACGCTAAGAACTGCTGCGAGAAACACAGCGGTGGCCTCCTTGAACGCCTTCTCCTGTTTAGGAGCAATCGTTCCCGTGAAGACACCGGTGACCCAGAACACGTTCATAGCCGTGAGCCATAAAGTGGCCTTAGTCTGCCAACGCTTAAAATACGTACCGATAAACTTATCCGATTTTAGTGCAGCGGCAAAGCCACTTGCCGAAAAATTCCTACACATAATAGGTTTTTGGATTGATGAGTAAATAGGCAATTTTTCGACTAATTTAATCCATAAATAAATCAATAGCATGGCATTGACTGAATTGACGACGTACTGACTCTGATCTAAACATGCACATACTAAGCAAACAGTAGACAAATCTATACATACTGCTAGTACTGCTAATATGAAAATAAGAGGAGCGGGATAAACGTGTTATACCCTCCAGTGGGTCAGGCAGAAGCCGCCGCGGCGGTGGCGGTGTCCTCGACGGCCTTCTTGTCGGCCTCAAGCTTCTCGGCGGCGGCATGTTCAGCGTCGGTGGACATGATGATGACGAGGGCGACGCGGACGTAGAGGAAGTAGACGAACAGCAAGCAGTCGCGTAGTCGCTTCCCAAAAACCTATTCGTCCCTCTCCCATACAGGAACCGGAGGGACGGGGTTTCGGAGACCTGTTCTCCTGTCGACCGTGTACGCGGCGGACGGGATGGAGTCAACGGCGGCAGCAGCAGCAAAAGAATGACGGTGGGCGTGCGCGTGAGCAGATGCGATCTGATCGTGGCGGCTAGGGTTGGGAGACACCCCACACTTATATAGGCGCAGCCGCGTGGAGAGACGTGGGCTCGACCCACGTCCGAGTCCGTGACAACCCATGATCCGACGTCTCAGATCGTGGCCCAGCTGTCAGAAACTCTCCGTTAGTGACTGACAAAAATAAGCGCGTAGGTGTGAGCTTGGCTCGGCTCAATCCCGCAACCCGCGGCGTGTCGTGACGAGGAGTCAACGGCGGCAGCAATAGCAAAAGAACGACGGTGGGCATGCGCGTGAGCAGATGCGATCTTATCGTGACGGCTAGGGTTGGGAGACACCCCACACTTATATAGGCGCATCCGCGTGGAGAGACGTGGGCTCGACCCACGTCCGAGTCCGTGACAGCCGACGATCCGACGTCTCAGATCGTGGCCCAGCTGTCAGAAACTCTCCGTTAGTGACTGACAAAAATAAGCGCGTAGGTGTGAGCTCGGCTCTGCTCAATCCCGCAACCCGTCGTGACGAGGCGTGGCGAGGCGGGCGGCGGAGGAGGAGCGCGCGAGGGCCTCTTCTCTTCTCAAGCTTCAATAGCATATGGAAGAAAATCCCTTATAAAGAGTTCCAACTCCTTCTCCATTAGCGGGGTGGAACTAAACTTCCCACTACACCTAGTGTCAATAAAACCCACATGGGCCTTTAGAGATTTTCAGAAATTGCTATATGGGCCTAAAGCCCATCTCAAATTTCAGCACATAACACACAGCGGTGGGTAGTGGTCGCAGCGCCGCGTCCGACATGACGAGCACGGAGTCATGGGCCAGCGAGCCCATTGACAGCACGATGAACTAGTTGCTAGCGTCGTCGCCACAGAGAAAAGTCCGTGTGAAGTAACGAATAAGAGGGCATTAAGGCAAGAGGATGACGGAGAAAAAATGCAGTGTGCGTGCCATGACAGTGTTAGTGTAGTAGGATGCGGAGGAGGAGGCCGAAAAGAACAACAATGACGATGCGCCAGTGTAGTAGGACGTGAACGAGGAAGCCGAGAGGAACGACGTCAGACGATAGCTTCAATGTAACAGGACATGAGAGAGTAGACCGAGAGGAACAACGACCACGCGAGTGTAGTAAGACATGGGATAGAAGGTTAAGAAAAACGATGCTGGCGATGGCGCTAGTGCAACAACACGCGAGAGAGAATGACGATAGCGACAGCACCAGTGTAGTAGGACGCTAGCGAACGAGGAAGCCGAGAGGTGGCCGGCGGTTGATGAACGAGGAAGCCGAGAGGTGGCCGGCGGTTGATGGGTCAGATCATGGCTCGAGGAAAAAGACGGTTGAGAGGAAGAAAGATAAAACTGTGGGCGGTTGTATGCAGATCAGACGGTCATGAAACAAAATGACTGTTGAACAGGTTTTTCAAGCATCTGACGATTAGACGCTCCAAACGGAATTTGGTGCAAGAGAGACGCAGGCGCAGCAAACCGGCAAATTCAACGCAGTCGCGTCGCGTCGCCAAGAAGCACGATGCATGACCTAAGGCACGTATTCGTTTCCGTGTCCTCAGGAACCAGGGCACACGTTCTCTTGTGTTCATCTCGGCAATTCAGGCAATCTTGCTCTACATGGATCATCACATTCACACATACTCCCTCCGTTCCGAAATAGATGACCCAAATTTATACTAACTCTATACTAAAGTTAGTATAAAGTTGAGTCATCTATTTTAGAACGGAAAGAGTACATACGAAACAAGTTGTACTAGTTGCTCCGAGTACAATTTACGCACACACACAAGTTCTCGCCTTATTGCTACCTGCTACCAACACGCTGCCTCGGCTCCACAACTCACAACTCCATCAACAGTGCTTAGGTTCTCAGTAACACTTCACACAACTCACGGCAGTAGCCAGTAGGAACTCAACTCCATCAACACTTCTCGCTTGGGTCTCAGCTGAGGCTCATGTCAGAGCTCAGGAAGGCCGTCATCACATCAGGAAGAACGGCGAAGGGAGCAGGGGCCGGACGCTCCTGCGCACGTCCAAGCCCCGGAGGCGCTCCAGGTTCATCACCTCGGAGTGGTCGGCGAAGAGGTTCACCTGCGTCAGTGAATCGATGTCAGTGATCAGACCGCGAAAGACACAGCATGCAAACATTCTGCAGTTGCAGTTTCAGGGAGGGATTGAGTGAGGGAAGCGTCGTACCCGCGGGCCGTATCGTTTGACGAACCACTCGGAGGTGTTGGCACCGGACGTCTCGAACATGGTTCTCTCCAGCCCGAGCCGGCCGACGATCTTCGCGATGAGGTCCGCCCTGAGAGAGTCCGCGTGCTGGCACACGTCGTCGGCGTCGATCATGATCATATCTGCACCTGCCTCCAGGCATCTCTCGGCCCTCCTGATCAGCAGGTCAATGTCTTCGACTCTTTCTGCAAACGAACACCACAAAATGCAGGCACATAAATAAGGGAGTGCAATGTAGCCATCTTATGAAAGGAAAGAAGTTATGTTCGCAGCCTCACAGAGGAACATGACACCGACAGTATTTTTTTCAAGAACAGAGGATAAGACACCGACGATTGAGAATGACCAAGTTATGACTTGTACAACTGGAGAAATAGCACTGCATATACTATATGAGTACAGTGGAACGGTAGTGCTTCTGCTTACCTGAGCTCTGCTTCACTGGAGCTATGTAAGCCCCAAACGCCCTATCACCAGCCGCAGGGATATCAGAGCTGTCGAACTTCACTGAAAACAGGGGCTTGGCTCGCAGACCAGTGTTCTTTATGAGGCGGACTAGTCTCAGGATAGCCTCTTCAGGGAGCTTGAGAGATCCAGCGTTGAGCTCAATGGTGTCGAATCCCAACTCTTTGCATTCCTGCAACAATACATTTTATGTCACGTACAGGCTTCAGACACAATTTGTGCGCACATAACATACAACCAGGACAGTAAGATATCTATTCTACATACCTCTACATATTGCTTGAAGGAAGAGGGTCCCTGGCGCAGAAGATGCTCTGCCCAGTCACCAGTGCTCACATACATGTCATGCTTGTGCGCCAAATCAGTGATCTCTCTGATCAGTTCCTTTCCCATCAAACTATGAGATCCGCCGGAAAACTTCAGACCGTCAACAAAAGGGCCGATATTATCCAAAATTTCCTGAAATAAAATACGGCTGGCTTGAGAATCTGCTATCAGAAATGTCTAGATAGTGAAAAATAAGCAGCATTATGATTAACCGGCACAAAGATTTATTAAAGTGGGAACCCGGTAAGGAGCTATGTGTCTTTGTCCTGATAATTATCTCTGTATCTTCAGAGTTTCCTCTAAATTCAGAATGGTTCATCTTTCATTCTAAGAATGTGCGCGGCATTTCTTCCTTCAAAAGGGTGGTACAACAGGGATTCTGAAGAAATTTAACCTGCACAAAGAGGTGTTGATGGAGACATGAGGGAAAAAGTTGAGCACAAAATGCTACAGCCACATTTCCTCATTTCACCATCACATATCCACATCCCCTCTGCAGACTGCAGGCGGAATTTGTCGTATCCATCTTCATAGTGGCTCTCCCTTACATGCCAATATGCTCTTACACCCGCAGCCAATAGACCTAAGACGCTGGCAAATCTGAGTTGTAGCATATATGCTCTTACCAAAGTACCACTCAGCAACAACGGTCGTCCAGCCAAGTTGAACAGACTGAAACCACTAAAAATGATGTGTAAATCGAACCCGTGACCGTCGTACACTCCAACTTCTCCGCATGCCTCAGCTAATTCTGCACACCAACTTCTTCACAAACGGGGCTTCGATCTGAATTTGGTAGCGGCAAACTGCCGATTCCGAACGGGACGCGTGCACACGACACAGAGCTCGGCGGAATCGAGCTACGCGGGACTCAAATTCGCGCATCGCGAGTCGCGACCCCCAACAGCGACTGAGAAATGCATGCAGCGCTAGTAGGAAATGGGCGGGCGGGCGGACCTGGAGCGCGTGGTGGGCGGGGCGGAAGGTGTAGCAGGGGCTCCTCATCTCCGTGACCCCGTAGCGGCGCGGCTTCTCCGGCCGGTCGTCGCCGGGGCCGTGCGCCTCCAGCGACAGCGCCACCACCTCCTCTCTCCACCCCCTCATCGTCTCTCTCTCTCTCTCTCTCTCTCTGTCTTCTGCTGATGATGATCGGTGGACCGATAAAGAGCGGCAGGACCGACGGGAGAAGACAGGAGAAGGAGGTGGAAGCTTGCCGCTGCTTCTAGAGACACGGATGGGCCTGGCCGGTGGGCCACCATTAGATATGTGTTGTTGGGCCAGCCCGACTTATCGCTCATGTTCGGATGGGTCATTTATGATGTGCTCGGAAACAGCCCGGCTCGAACCTCAGAAGAAAGGTTCTGGGAAATAGCCCAGCAGCCTAGCCAAGCTAGAAACTGCTCCAAAAAAAAGCTCTAAGTGTTTCTCAAAAAAAAAACTCGAAATCTATATCTATACATACTATTAGAGGGAGATGATATTCTTGATTTCGTCCCGCTTCGTTTGGTCCTGCTTCAATTAATTTCACATATGCTATTTGGTTTCGTTATACTTGCCACCCGTTTTGCCCAACGGAAAAAGCCCATCTGGCGGCGCATTAAGGCCCAGATCCAGAGAGCTGGCAAAAAATAAAATTGCCGGCCGGAGAATTTGGTCTCATATCCTGTGAACCAGCCATGCACAGTTTGTCCAACTAATGCAGCTAGAGATATGAGAGGATTTATTTTTTTTCTCCCATTGCAATGCATAGGCCTTTTTGCTAGTAATTTTTTTTACAAGAAACAAGCTCAAAGTGCATTCCCAGCTTCCTTTTCTGAATTCTCTCAGAAAATAAAAGGCTTCATTTTCTGGTCTTTTTCCCTTGTCTGTTTTAAAGGTTTTGCGTCATTACTCACTCTGTGCGTTCGGTTTATTCGGTTTACATGGTTCGGTTTATACGGTTTTTCGGTTTGTACGGTATTAATACTTTAATAAATACGGTATGAAATTAAAATACGGTTCGGTTTCGGTATATACCAAATTATTTCGGTATGGTTTCAGTATATACCATAATAACCAAAGTTGACGCGAATTTAAAAAGGACGTAATAATAATTTGCAAATTTATGAGTCAAAGTACATACTCTTTTACATAGATAGTATATAACTATATATATAAGTATATGTGCATGCATTGATTCATCTATTGATGGTTATGGACGTGCTTAGCATTTTAAAAGGAGAAAAATGACTATGTTACAAGAAAAAATTATGTGCTTAGTAGGGAATTTCACACATGTACAAGAAAATGACAACTTGTATGGTTGTTCATCTCAAGAAATATAAATTTATTTTTTGCTTTGGTTTATTCGGTTAACCATTCGGTTTTTCGGTATATACCATAAAAACCAAAGTTCAAATCGGTATGAAAAGTTCATACCATACCGAAACCAGAAACCATAAAATTGGTTAGGTTCAGTTTATTTTCGGTATGGTTTTTCGGTTCGGTTTTCATATGCATAGAGTGAGTCATTACGGGGTAGGCAAGGTTGCACGCAATATACCGTTGACACCAGAGATCCTGTGGTGTTTCGGTCCCGAGCATTGTCGGTTTCCGACCCTGCGGAATGTGTCCTGCGCTTCTGCCAAACTTAGGGCGCACGCAATGTTTGGCGAAACAAAAGCTGCACCGCAGGCTCGGAAATAGCCCAGCCTTTCGGCCGAAAAAAACAAGCTCAAAATGTTTCTAAAAAAACTCAAAGTAAATTTTTTTACAGGAAAAATGCCACAAGAAACAAGCTTCAAGTGCATTTCCAGCTTTCTTTTCTGAATTTTCTCAAAAAAAAAATAAAAGGCTTCATTTTCTGAATTTTTTTTCTCCTTATCTGTTTTAAAAATTTTGTGTCCTTGCGGGGCAGGCAAGGTTGCGCGGAATAGAAATCACAAGGCTCACCATAGTTTTAACCTTGACAACAGAGAGCCTTTAAACAAAAAAAAAACCTTGACACCACAGAGCCTGTGGTGTTTCGGTCCCGAGCATTGTCGGATTATGTCCTGCGCTTCTGCGAAACTTAGGATGCACGCAATGTTGGGCGAAACAAAAGCCACACGGCCTATATATACTTGTGCTCTGAAAACACCATAGCTCCACAATAGGCCACAAGGCTTCCTGCAAATTCTAAGCCTGTTGGAAAAATACACATGTCCAGCAACAAAATCCAAGTCAAACGCCATTGAGAAAAGAAATAGGCTACCACACGCTCAGTGTTAGCGGCCCAGCAAAAGCCTAGTGTAGCAACAATAAAACTATATATAAAAAACTAAATCTCTGTCAGCAATGCAGAAAAACAAGTTCTTTCTTCTTTCCTTTTCTTTTCTTTTGGCAAACATCAATGCAGAAAAACAAGTTGATGAGTGTTCAGGTACTCGAGCAAAATTCAATGTTGGTTCTTGCAACAGGAAAGGGTAAAATTGCTTTGTAAATTTGTACAAGGTGGCAATTGAATTCACTTCAGTAAACTAAAACTTTTGAATACGACGAGATCATCACATGTTCCAGCTGGAGAGAGATGATGACTATTGCAGCATTTAGTCCCGGGCTCCCCACCGGGGCTGCTGAGGATCACTAGCAAAACTTCAGCCTGATAGCGTAACTTGAAAATTGCAGAGAACTCTCCTAACTAGAAAAGCATAAGGGGCCTATCCTACAGGTTGCCCTTCCTAAGCATCTAAGAATGCTCACACACACACACACACACACACACACACACACACACACACACACACACACACATCAGCAATCAAACATCTTGTGCTTCTGTATATAGTAATAACTAAAAAGACAAATTCTTCATGCAAAAGCCTTTATAAGCATAGGGGCCCAGCCTACAGGTGCTAAATGAAGCCTTTGTAAGCATCAAGCAAATGATATATGCACACACACATTAAAAAAACAGATCAGCAATTAAACATCTCCTGCTTTTTCCATGTACTAACTGAAAAGGCAATTAAGTTTTCAACACAAGGATGTGTTCCTAGTACAGCTTAGGCAGAGCCAAAACACGAACGATTCCACAGGATAAGACCGTAGGACTTTTGGCAGATGGGGTTACCACTTACCAGCTGTCACCAGTTACAACTTTCAGCAGTGATGTTTTTGCATCCCTCCCCATCAGAAATTTTCCACACTGTTTTTGCATCCAAAAGCATCTCTTGCAGCGTTTAACAGTGGCAACTTCATAAGTTACTTGAATTGCAGAGGAACCTTAGGCTAGAAAATTGAGCAGGTCTATGCGGAACATGATGCGATCTTCAGGAATCAATATTGTCTTAAAAACAAGGACAAGAGACTAAGAACAGTGCAATCTTCAGGCATCAACCCTGTCTATGGCTGTTCGAAGGGGTCAGCCACTGACAAATCATGGATATGCTTTCGGAGATGATTCACAGTATTGCGATGTCTATTCATGAATTCAAATTGAGCATCTCGAGAAGCTCTGTCTTCTACTCGTAGCAGCCTGTGTTGATAAGCCAGCGATACACTGTTGTAGGCACCATAAAATCCTTCAAATTCAATTTTGTTTAGCACTTTTGCATTCAAAACAAAGAACTTGGCAAACTCAAGCTGTTTATCATGGCCTAGGAATGTTTCAAACACCACTGTTTTGAGATGGGTTTGAAGGCATTCAATTGGATGTAGTCGGTCATACTGAGGCTCAATTTTCTTATCCATCTCTTTGTGTTTGTGGAACTACAAAATGGATAATAAGAATTTGTCAAGCGTCTCTGTGTTAAAGCGGTTACAAACAATACGTCAATCAAATCAGAAGTTTTAAAGCAAGCAAAATGAGCACTCACAACGACATAGAGCTTCTCAAGACAGGGGAACCTCCTAAGGATATTAAGAACTCCGTCCAATTCATATCCAGAACACCTGAGAGACAAAATCTTCACGGTGTGCACCGAGTTTGCCAAGCCGGCTGAACTTATTCCCTGAAGAAAACAAACAATGAACATGAAAAAAATAATTACCTCCGTGTAGCAATGCCAAATGCAAGGTTTGAGGATGATGATGATACCTGTGAGACTAGGAGCTTCGAGACGACAGGTAACAAAGGGCCCAATACCTCCAGTTTAGGCGCACAAATTACCCGGATGGTACCACAATCATCTCGGCCACCAAAAGGCATTAGTAACCTCACAAGGTGAGGCGCATCCTCGATGACAAGCTCTACTTTACCAGAGGTGTCACGGAAGCAGATACTCCTAAGAGTCGGCGAGCGAACATGGAGGCAACGAGCACCACGAACTTCGGCCAAGTGTAAGCTCTTCAAGGCACGGCAAGCAGAGAGCAGTCCGCGGAAGACGTCCGCTGAGATGGAAACGGAGATCAAGGAGAGAAGCTCGAGGAGGTCGAAGCCCATGGACGGCACCATCTCTCGGGGCAAATCACAGTAGCCGATCTTGGCAACGAGGAGGGTAGGTGCAGAGCTGAAGGCGGATGGCGGCAGCGAAATTCTTGCCAGAATAAGTTCTTGTAAGTCTTTTTCACCGTGGACCTTGTAGCCGACTTCGAGCACCTCAAGGTTGGCGAGGGCCCGGGAGCGGAACCAGCTCTCCGCCTGGTCGTGGAGGTCCCCCGGGCGGAGGCCGTGGAAGCAGAATCGGCGGGCGGGACCAGGATGCTGCGATACCTTGGGGACGACATCGGGGGAGACGGAGGAGGTGCGGACGGGGACGCCGGGGCCGGGGTAAGGGGTGCGGACATCGAGGTTGAGAGGCGCGGCGCTCCACAGGGGGCGCCATCGGCGGGAGAAGACCTGCGTCCGGCCGCCGTCCTTGGTGGGGAGGAGGGAGATGATGGTGCAGAGGACGGCGTCGGGGACCCTGCTGATGAAATCGGCGGCGTTCTCGTGGCAGTCGCCCCTCCGTGCCGTCTTCGCTGCGGGTGCCGCTGGCGCTACGGCGGCCTCCATGGCCGGCGGCTAGCGGGACGGCAGATTTGGCCGCAATGCTCCACTTGCACGGATGGGGAAATGGGGGACGGAATGGGGAGGTCGGGAGTGAATTGGGATGGACAGGGCAGCTAGGGTTCGCCAGATCTTGATGGTAATTCACGTAATTTATGAATTTCTAGGAGACGAGAAATGGTAATCTCGGTTAAAAAAAATCAATCAACTTTGAAAAATTATATGTATCAATCCATGTATCATCTATGAGAGTACTTAATTAATATAAAGATCTAAAGTCCTATATGTATCTCTACTTTTATAAAAAACTGAGTTGGTGGTGATGGTGTGCCTGCCATCCTTCATTTACAACCATTCGATTTATATCCAACGCATTTGAGACAAACTATGTCAGTTTTGCAAAAAGACCCCCACACTCCACACCTCATTTGTAGATACCCCCTACCTCTCACGTTCAGCCATCTCTCCCTCTCACTTCATCTAGCCATCTCAGAAAAAAATAAGAAGGATCTGGAGAGGTCGCTGCTCTCAGCACCGTCTGCCCCCAACGCCTCTGATGCCTTCTCTCAGGCCGTATTGCCGACCACCACCACGACCCCATCCTCCTCGCCATCTCCTCCGCCCCCTTCCAAGTCATCCCGAGTTACATTCATGGTAGTCTTTAAAAAACAAACAAGATTGATACTCAAAAAATAATTCTTCAAGATCATTTTTCGCAAAGCACAACAAGTGTTATTTCTTCATGAAGTTTGGATGCAGGTTGAACACTTGAACGCTTTTGTTTGCAAAAGATATATATTTTTTTATCTATTTTGCCTACATTTACTATTCACCCGGATGCTTGTGAGCTCTAGAGAAGAATGAATATCCAAAGAAACATAACGATATTTGTTACACATGAGATGACCCCACATATTTTGTCAAATAAACAACTCCCGGATCAATGGATTTCGGTGCTCCGTGCAATGCACGGGCATCTTACTAGTCAAGAAAACATCCAAGTTTTTCTCTTTCTCACGTTGACGTTGTCGCCGGTCCACCCCATCTGTGATGGCTTTTGGGCTATGGAGGGCGGAGAATCTCGACCTCCCGCCAGCGGGAGGGACCCTGTTCTCGTTCTTATTAGGGTTCGATGTCCACGTTGTTGCGGGAATATTTTGCAGTATTTTAGTGAGATTTTGGTTATATGGAATATGAATATTTGAAATAATAGTTTTTAAAATTATATAAGAATTATATCTAATACCATAATAGAATGGAATTTTACATGCATGCATGTTTGCATGTTGAAGTGGATTTTTAATATCTATAGTTGCATGTTGAGGTGGGCCTTTTCTATGCAAGTTGAATGATGAGGTGGTATGCTTGCATGTTGAGAGAAGTATGTTAGTGGGGGCTAGCTATTTAGATATAGAAGATAATGTCTCCCACGTTCTATCCTCGTCCCGATTATGTGGCTAGCGTCGTCGGAAGTTGTGTGGAGGTGTGTCTCCGTCGCATATCGCGGGATTCGGTCAGTCCTGGTCTTCAGTTGATCTATTTGGATTCGGTCTTCGTTCGTCTTGGTTTGGGTGTTGTAGGTTTGATACTTTCGATATACGCCTTTTTTCAACGGTGATGGTTGCTACTCTAGTGCGCCGGTCCTACGGGGCCTTAGCACGATGACTTCCCGACTGTCTACTACAATAAGAATGCCCGCTTCTGACGAGGGAGGGGCGATAACGGCGGGACGCCTTCGACTCGCTTTAGTGCTTGTAATCGTTGCTAGGTGGTCTACGAATCTGAATGTAATTTTTATTATTTTTGGTGTTTGTTGTATTCTCATAATTGAGGATAAATAGATTAGATATTTTTTCCGCAAAAAAAAGGAGGGGCAATGACGGTGGCGTGTCTTCGGCTCAATCCAGTGATTGTAATCGTCACACGGTGATCCACGGACCTGGTTGTAATTTTTTATTACGTCTGATCGTTTTTATACTATCATGATTTGAGATGAATAGATTGGAAATTTCTAAAAAATGTCATATATGCATCGCAAACCAATTTGTATGGATTATTGCGCGCGATCGACCGATAAAGAGCACGACGAGAAAAGAGAAGAAGATATAAGCTTGCCGCTGCTTCTAGACAGATGGGACTGCTTGAAGCAACCGGAGGTCGTCGGCCTCCTTGAACGCCATCAGGCAGACAACGCACTCCAGCACACCCCTGCCGATCTTGTGCCACCATCGCCGGGTCCAGCCCGTGCGTTCCCCTCCTGGACGCCCCGGCCCGGTCGCGGCGGCGTTGGCCCCTTGCGGCGCGGCGTTCTCGGTGAGGAGGCACTGGTTGATGTAGCTGCAGAAGAAGAGCAGGAAGAAGAAGGCGCTGATGGCCACGGTGATGACCGTCCACATGGTGCGCCCGAACGACGTGGGCCTCGGCGCTGCCACCGCCGCCCCGGACTGCGGTACCAGCGACGGCGGCAAAGACTGCGCCATGCCGGCGCCGGCGCCCGCGCCAAGGAGGCAAAGAAAGGACGAGGAGGTGTGGACGCACGCTGGCCCGTCGCGTGGTGCACCGGCTGGAGGCCTACCCCTACGTCGCGTGGCCTCCCTCACGCTCTACGGCTCCCCCGGGTTGTACCCCATCGGCATCTAGGTGCACACGTCGGCGCATCCGGGAAAAATTATCATCCCCAATGCAAAAATTATGCCGGGGCAACCCAGAAGGCCGAAAAAACGCGTCCTAGAGGCACAACGTCTGAAGATGCTCTAACTCATCTTATCTTTGGTATGTGTATAATGTTATCCATAGTATGAGTAACTACATATGTTACTCAAATCATCTCTCTCCTCATTAAATCATTACCACATAAACAAAATTGATGAATCAGACTCTATGTTACTAGAGAAGTTACTCCCACTATGAGCAGTGTAAACGCCCGGGAAAGCCGTCCGGTCACTGACCGATCATAAAAACCCGACCCGTCCGAAGCTCTCAAACGAGACTCAGACGTCCGGATTAACCAACACCCATCATATCCGTCTCAAATGTAGGGCCGATATGAGGTGGCCCGGGCATGCCCGGGCGCGTCCGCCACGTCAGCCCGACCCACCCTGACCCTACAAAAAAACCCGTCCGACAGAAACCCTAGCTCACTCCGCTCCCCTCCCCGGCGCTCTCATTTTCCCAATCCGCCAAATCTCTGGCGCCGGTGAGCATGTCCAGCACCGGCAGCCACTCCGATGGTAGCTCTGGAGACGAGGAGGAGCTAGCGCTCCGCATCGCGCTCGAGCGCTCGCGGGTCGATACGGGCGGCAGCTCCAGGTCTGATGCTACGCCACCTGTCGCCCGTCACCGCAACGCCGACCCTGACGCCGGCCCTTCCCACCCCACGCGCGGATCAGCGAGGCCTGCCCGGTCTGCTCCTCTCACTCGACAGCCTCCTCCACCTTCAGCCGCTATTCCGTGCGGGCATCGCTGGGTTCTAGTGCCCGCTTCGCCACAACTGCGGATGCGGACTCCGGAGTCGGAGGCACGTGCCGCCCGCCGCGAGAGGCAAAGGGCAAGGGAGATTGCGGGCGGGTCCAATGCGTCTGCGTAGTCTGCTCGCTGCCGCCGGATGCCCGACGAGGATGGCCGTCTCCTTGAGTGGGTGTGCCGCCGGTCACTGACTGAGGCAGAGACGAAGGCCTGACGGCTCTGGAGGATCAACACCAAGCAGCTCCGGCTCACATTGAGCAATCCGAGCAGGAGGCAGCGGCAGAGGTGGCAAAGGTGGCCAAGCTCAAGGGCAAGCAAGACCGCGTCGTCTGGCGCTTGCAACGCTACATCGTCATCTTTAATTCCTCCTTCAACGACGGGTCCGACAGCTCCGACGCGGACCCACCTCCTGCCGCGGACTCCTACAGTTGCGCCGACGACCGGAAGGGCAAAGGGTCGGCGAGGAAGTGATGAACATCCGTCTTAATTTCAAGTTTTTACATGTAGTTTAAACTTGTCCGCCATATTATATGTATTATGTGAACTTTGACTATCTTTTGAAGATCTGGTTGTGATCTTTTGATGAACCGGTTGTGCATTTGTATGTCCGCTCATGATCTACGTAGTTTTTATCTACCTTGCATGGTTTAGTATGAATATAGGGGACGGAATATGAGATACACAGGTGTGGAGGCGCGGATATAGGGAGTGCCTGGTCAGTGTCCGCGGGCACGCCCAGGCGCGTCCGCGTACGTATAGGGAGGCGGATTTGCCAAGTCCGACTGTATGTATGGTGTCATACAACACTTCATTTATCAGGTTCTTAAAAAAAATACAACATTTCATTTATCAGATTGTAAACTCATCTTGTCTTGATATGTGTGATGTTACTCATAACATGAGTAACTACATATGTTACTCAAATCATCTTTCCCTTTATTAAATCATTGCCATATAAACAATTTTGATGAGTTGGACTCTATGTTACAATGGAAATTACTCCCACAGTGGGCAGTCTAAACGTCACCAAAGAGCTCGTGGTTTCGACACCGAAGAGCCTGTGACGTTTCGGCTCCAAGCCAAGGCGGTTTCCGACCGTGCGGATTGTGTCCTGCACTTTTGCCTAACACCACATTTTTTTTCACCCTATATACTTGCTCTGAAAACACCATAGCTCCACAGTAGGTCACAAGGCTTCCTGCAAATCCTTTCAGCCTGTGGGAAAGATCGCATGTCCAGCAGCAAAATCCCACGCTCAGTGAGAGGTCCACCAAAAGCCTAGTGTTGCAACAATAAAACTATAAAAACTAAATCTCTCTCTCAGCAATGCAGAAAAAACAAGTTTTTCTTTTCTTTTGGCAAACAACAAATGCAGAAAAACAAGTTGATGTGCCTCGAGCGGTACACACGATGACATGAGGATAACCGTCTGCCAAAACCAACATTATCTTCAGGTGCTTAAGCCCAATCCAATGCTGTTTCTGTCAACGAAGCTAGAGACGTTGGCTCCAGGAGTCATGAACCTCGGGGGTCCATTCTTGGAGATGGTGAAACCATTGGGGTATTGCCCCATGGAGCGGGAGCCGGAGGCGGGAAACTTGTGGAGATTACCGGGTCTGAAGCCGGTGTCACTGCCGCGAGTGGAATCATGTGTGTTTGCGGCAGCCTCGCTAGTGAGGTTGGTGAGTGGGGTCGTGCCTCGTGCCGAAGAGCTATTGTTTGGAGGGCCACTTGGTGTTATCATCAAGACCTGCTCCAAAGTGATAGCTTCTGGGACGCCCTCGCCGTTAGTTGCTGGTGCCAAGTTTACCTAGCTATCTCCAGACTCGGTGATGGAGATGACGCCTGCCTCCTCGTCTTCTATTTTTGAGGCTAGCAGCGCTGAGGCTGCAATCCAGGGTGTACCAATTCAGGATGAAGAACTATGATATGGTTAATGAAGCAATTGTCGCATACCATAGAGACCAGGTGTGACGTTGAGGTGGGGCGGTGGCTCATTATTAGGTTGATGCAGTGGTCCGATCTCAAGGCGAACGCGGAGGGCCTCAAGCACTCGGTCTATTGGTGCCAGATCGTCACCTTCCGAATAGGAGGTCAGCGGTGAAGATGTTGTGGACCTCGAGGAGATCGTTGACGCAATCTGTTTGGGTGGCGAGACGCCCACGCGAAGGTCATCATGGCGGTCGATGACGAACGCCACTATGCCAGTGCACCAAAGAAGACGATGCAGGGTAGGGAGGCCAATGGGTTGATGTCGGCTCGGCCCGCCCAGCCCATGGTGAAGTTGAAGGAGCCTAAGGTGAGGCTTTTCTCCTGGTGGGAGGCCGTCGGAAGCGAGGGGAGATCTGATCTGGATTCGGTCTCCGGCCAGCGCAGCCCATGCCTCGCGCGTGAATTGACGGTACATAGAACCGCCAGCACCCTCTGTAAAGTGGCCAGCACAGACGGATGTACCAAGGTCACACGAGGAAGTTACCCAGGTTCAGGCCACCTTAGAGGGGTAGCACCCTACATCCGCTTCTGATTTGTATCCATGGTGAAGTACCTCATGCGAGGGGTACAACAGGGATGATATATAACTAATGAGAGCATGTTTCTACAGGAGTAGATGGGATGGCTAGCCATAGTCCTTACTTTATATAGGTGATAGGGGTAAGGTTTTATAGAAGATGGAACTGATCTGATCGCTGCCATCTTGGCTTGTACGCCAAGATGATCTCTTGATTTTTAACCGGCCCTGCGGCTCTCTCATGTAGTCATCTTTTGCCAGGGCTCTGAGGCAAGCCTGCCAAGCTCCCCACCGAGAGGCCATCTGTCAGGACCCCGATTCCAAGTCACATCAATCTAGCCGGTAACACCTCATATCACATTGCGGCCTCACGCACGGTATCCCACGGGTGTCGCCTTACCATGGTCCGGGACCATTTGCGCCTTTTGGCACACGTATATGATAGTGTCGCTAGCATCCATATGATAGAGAACCCGGGCCGACATGGCTAGTCGTGAACCCAAAGCGGCACAAACCTATGGAGACAGGCATACATGAATCACATCGAACATGTCGGTCATCAGCGAGTGAATTTGGGCTGTAGCACTGGGCTAACAGGACTCCGGGGAACCCGGGCTATAGCAGGCTAGGCAGGACTCCGGATGTCACCGCGTGACATTTCCCCGAAGGGACAGACATAGGAACGAAGTGAAACACATGCCGGCCAGTCAAGTGTCCTGAGCAGTAGTGTTGGGCTAGCAGGACTCCGGTGAACCGGGCTGTAGCGGACTACTATGGCTCGAGGAACACCCGACTACATTTCCCCATAAGAAAAGTTGCCAAGGATAAACAACTAGATTGTCGGATCCCACTCATACCAAGCATTTCAATCATACACACAATATGCCCGATATGAGTACATACAACATGACATCACAACAAAACTCTACATCTCAAGTACTTTATTTAAAAAGGCTCCAAGGAGCCATACATAACATATTCATACAGGTAGGGGTCACACGACCCGACACTCAAATCATACAATCATACAAGCACATGCGGAAGCAACTAGTCTGAGTACAGACACTAGAAAGAAAGAAGGCTTCTCGAAGCCTGTCTATCTACATAGGGCCCTCCATGGCCAGGATCATCACCTGGGTGGCTAGTCACTCGTCGACATTAAGGTCTACGTAGAACCCATTGGAGGGGGCGGTGTTGTCGTCTGAAAACAGTAATTAAGCAAACATGAGTACAAGGGTACTCAGCAAGTCTTACAACAGAACCTACTATACATGCTCATTCTCAAGAAGGTGATGGGGTTATTGCAGCAAGCCAGCTTTGACTCTTGGCTAAGCTATCCACTACGAGTCCGCTACTCACCAGCACAACACCCCACCGGGGATCCTCCCTTGTTATCCTACGAGAGGGCCATCCTCGGTACTCACACTTATCTTGAGTCTTTTAGTAGTAATCATTAACTTGTCTATGAACTGTATAGGCAACCAAGTAGTCCTTTACCGCGGACGCGGCTATTTGAATAGTTTTATACCCTGCAGGGGTGTACTTCGTCATACACGCTTTCACCACTTACCGCCGTTTACACGACATGTACTCGGCAACCTTCAAGTGGAAGCCCAATGAGGGTGTCGGCCACGGCCTACCTAAACACTCAAGTCTCTAATCCAGGTTTATCGCCTATCCAGATTCCATCCGCAGGGAGTCCAGCCGAGGTTTCCACATACGGCCCCGAACGATGTGAACAGGGTTTCCGAGACACCAAACGGGTGACTCGGTACACCGTGCCACGGTGTATCTACCACAACATAGCCCACCCCTAGGGTCAGCGCTACGCACGGCCGCCAACACATAACCTACAAACACCAGAAACTAATTGCAACTCCTGGACAGAGTACTAGGGTGATTAAGAAGCCGAGAGGGTCAATTAAGGATCCCAATGCATGGTAGTAGATGATTCTTAAAATCACACATACAGACCTCAGTTCTTAGGGACGACCTCAATGAAACAACTCACCATGTACTCCTACATGGCCTCTCATCGATACCTTTACCAAAACATGTTCAACACATCCCTCACATTACCGACTTAATCATTTCACTCTAGCCCATCACCCAGATGAACCAGACCTGACACAACTCTAAGCATAGCAGGCGTAGCAAGGTAGGAATCACATACATGGCTCAATCAACTCCTACACATGCTAGTGGGTTTCATCTAGTTACTGTGGCAATGACAGGTCATGCAGAGGATAAGGGTTCAACTACCGTAGCACACAGCTATTTTGAATCGCGTTGTCTTAATGCAGTAAGCAAGAGCAGAAGCGAGAACATGGGTTTGTATCGGAATGATCAATGGGTTGCTTGCCTGATGTAGTGGTAGTAGGGTACTGCCCTTCAGACGGATACTAGGGGTTATCCTCGGAGGCAGAACCTACCACGAAAGACACACCGAAACATAATCAACACATGACAATATGCAACAATATGATGCATGCTGTGACATGGCAAAAATGAATGTGTCTTGGCCTAATGCAAGCTAAAACAGGAAGGAATGAACTCATTTGAATCAAAGATTCAAATGTTAGCTCATTTAACATAGCCTTATTAGTGCATTATCTTATTTTGCTTAAAAAGCAAGGTTAACTTGTTTTGTCATGCATGAAACCATTACAGATGGATAGATTGAATTTTTCTGATCATTTTTCATATATAAATTGTTTGATTTGGAGCTATGGTTGATTTTCTATGATTTTTAAAAGTTTTGGCTATTTTCTGGAATTTCCTATATAAGAATAATTTCAGTAATTGAATTAATGCGTCAGCATGACATAGGTGTGACGTCAGCGGTCAAC
This sequence comes from Triticum urartu, assembly GCF_003073215.2. NCBI lineage: Eukaryota > Viridiplantae > Streptophyta > Magnoliopsida > Poales > Poaceae > Triticum > Triticum urartu. Next base: position 628,385,171 of record NC_053028.1, on the reverse strand, counting down.
TGGGTCGGCCAGGTCAAACCTGACTGGTGGGCCATGTCTGTCAGTGACTCAGCTAACTAACAGGATTAAATTAACACTAATTAACTGTCAGTGGGGCCTGGGCCCACATGTCAGTGACTAAATTAATTAAAATTAGTTAGTATTAATCCTAAACTAAATAACAGGCCGGCCCCACCTGTCATAGGCTCAGGGGGAGGTCAACCTGGGCCCCCACGGGGTCAAACAGGGTCAACTCGCCGGCGAGGCCAGACGCGGCGGAGCAGCGCGGGTTTTGCACTCCGGCGACCAAAAGGATGGCGGAGACCATCTATGTGATGCGGGGAGGGAGCCGCGTCGAGTGGTGGCAGTGGGTGGAGCTGGGGTGGCCGGAAACGTCACCGGCGACGAGTTTGGCAGTGGCCGGAGCTCGGGTAAGGTTGAACTAGTCGCTAGGGTGCACGGGGAGGCGCGTGGTTTGGTGCGTTGAGCTCCTGGGGGTGCGGTAGGGCTAGTGGACAGGGTGGCGCGGCCATTGGGTGGCTGGAGCCTCGTCGGCGACGAGCTCCGCGGCGGTGCGTGCGGGTGAGCTACGTGCGGTCACTACGGGGCTCGAGAGAGGGAACGGAGAGGGTGGGGATGTGGCTGAGCTCACGGGGGTCGCGTCGAGGCAGTCGACGAGGTTGGGGACGAGCTGATGCGGCGGGGACGGCGAAGGGGATCTCTGGTGGCCGGAGTTGAAGACGAGCTCGGTGTAGCGTCTCCGGGGCGAGCGAGCGCTCGGGGCTCGGCCTACTCGATGTAATCGACGACGGCGGAGCTCGTGGACACGATGGCGCGGCGCGAGGACGACGGAGGGCGCGGCTACGACAACAGTGTGGCGACAGGGGCGTCGGCCATGGTAGGGAACGGCGAGGGAGAGAGACAGGGGGGAATGGTGTGTCCAGGGGCTTCAGTGCGCGACGTGGAGGCGTCCAGACGTCCAGGGGCGCGGGCGGCAAGCAGGTGGCGCCGTGGCGAGCTCAGGCACGCCGGCGTCACCTCCCCGCCTGCCTGGCGGGGAAGAAGCAGCTGGCTGGCGCGGACCAGCACAGTGCTAGGCCGCCAGGCGGGCCGGCTAGTGGGCTAGGTGGGCTGCGTCAGGTAAGTTCCTCTCTCTCTCTCTTTCTTTCTGTTTTTTATATTTATTCTATTATTTCTGTAACTTCAGGGCTTTATTAAAATGCCAGGGCATTTCCAAAAATCATAAAATTAATCATGGCTATTGCTTAGAATATATCCAATAGCAAACATTTTAGTTTATGATTATTTGAGCATTTAAAATATTTTATAGCATTTAAATGCCCAAATGCAAATACTATAAGAATTAATCCAATGACCTTAAGATGTCCTAGAAAAATGTGCACCATTTTTGTCAAAGGTTTTAACCCAAAACAAAAAGGGTGGGCTTTTTAGAAGGGGCATTTCAGGTTCATTGAAAATGTTTTTAGTAAACCCTAGTTGTTCGGGGGGGGGGGGGGCTGGGGGTTCTGTCATTCCCATTTCAGTTTTCTGGGAATTTAAGCATGATGCACATGTTCAACCAATCCTAATGCATGACTAACACAGGGATGTGATACCATCCTCGGTGTATTACACTGTCAGCTACGTTAGCCCGGCGGGTGGCCGGGTGGGCCTAATAAGTCAAAACGGTTGTTTTCATGAGCAAATCAGGCGATCGATGCTCTCGTTACTTGTTAGGTGCAAAGTTGATGGTTGTGCTCTTCGTTACTTGCTCGTGAGTTGTGTGAAAAGTGATACCAAGTTATTACCCTATCTTCAAATGTGATGGTTTCAGTAAATACGTCCTTCGGCTCCGAGCAATGCTCAAAACTATTCATAATGGGGAGTAACTTAAAGTAGTAAAATGCATATAGGAAAATACATAGGAGCTTCTGGGTGCTCCACACCCCTAGACAATATTAAATGTAAAGAATACAAAAAAAGATCTGAAATTTGGGGATATCAAACCTGGGTTCTCAATCTACTCCTGTATGAAATTTTATGTAAAAATACCAGAAAACGTATCTGTGGCGAAGGAAATACTGTCCGAACAAAAATCTGTCCAAACAGTTTTTTTTCTATACATAGGATTTTTTCTGTCTTTTTTGTCACGAATACGTTCCTCGGTATTTTTTCACGAAATTTCACATGGGAGTAGATCGGGACCCACCTCTTGCCGCGGACTCCTACAACTGCGCCGGCGACCGGAAGGGCGAAGGGCCAGCGAGGAAGTGGTGAACATCCGTCTTAATTTCAAGTTTTTAGATGTAGTTTGAACTTGTCCACTGTATTATGCGTATTATGTGAACTTTGGCTATCTTTTAAAGATCCGGCTGTGATCTTTTGATGAACCGAATGTGCATTTGTATGTCGGCTCATTATCTGCGTAGTTATTATTTGTATGGTTTAGTATGAATACAGAAGATGAAATATAAGATACACGGGTGTGGAGGCGCGGATATAGGGAGTGCCCGGTCAGTGTCCGCAGGCCGACCGGGCGTGTCCACGGACATATAGGAGGCCGGATTTGTCAAGTCCGGCTGTAGATGCTCTAACATATGTGTGGTGTTATCCAACACTTCATTTATCAGGTTATAGACTCATCTTGTTTTGTTATGTGTGATGTTACCCATAACATGACTAACTACATATGTTACTCAAAGCATCTCTCCTCTTATTAAATCATTGCCACATAAGCAAATTTGTCGAATTAGACTCTATGTTAATTATGGGCAGTCTAAACGTCACAAAGAGCCCGTGGTTTCGACACCGAAGAGCCTGTGGCGTTTCGGCTCCAAGCCACGGCGGTTTCTGACCACGCGGATTGTGTCATGCACTTTTGCTGAACTAAGGGTACAGGCAATGTTGAGCGAAACAAAAGCCACATGGCCTAACACCACATGTTTTTTCCACCCTATATACTTGCTCTGAAAACACCATAGCTCCACAGTAGGTGACAAGGCTTCCTGCAAATTCTTTCAGCCTGTGGGAAAGATGGCAAATTTTACCCATAGCAAATTCCAAGTCAATCTCATCGGAACACTACTTGCAAGACCCTTGAGAGAATAGGCTACCGCAAAAGCCTAGTCTTGCAAGAATAAAACTACAAAAACTAAATCTCTCTGTCAGCAACGCAAAAAAAAAAAAAAACTTTCTCTTTTCTTTTGGCAAACAGCAATGCAGAAAAACAAGTTGATGTGCGTCACACGACACGAGGATAACCATCTGCCAAAACCAACATCATCTTCAGGTCCTTAAGCCCAATCCAAAGCTGTTTCTTGGTACAGGAAAGGGTAAATTTACTTTGCAAATTTGTAAAAGATGGCAATCGAATCATTTCAGTAAACTCGGACTTTGGATGAAAGATCAACTACCAGGCGAGTAGGCGACTATACCAAGATGCTGGGCAGGGGTGAGGGGAGCGAGGAGGATCAATTACCAAGATGCAGGTCCTTAAGCCCAATCTAATGCTGTTTCTTGGATAAAAGATCAATTACCAGGATGCAGCATTCAGTCCTGGACTCCCCCAGGGGCCAGGGCTGATGAGGATCAGTAGCAATAAACTTGAGCCTGATAGAAAATAACAGAAACCTCTCCTTCCTAGCTAAAAATGCATAGGGGCCTAGCCTGTAGGTTGACCTTTGTAAGAATCAAACAGATTCTGTATGAACACTCGAAGAAAACTAAATCAGCAATCAAACATCTCGCGCTTTTCTATATGATAACTGATAAGACAATGAAGTTTCCGACACAGGGATGTGTTCCTAGCACAGCTTTGGCAGAACAAAGCCATAAACAATTGTGCTTACCAGCTGTCTCCAGGTACAAATTCAAAGTCATATTATTTGCATCCCTCCACATAAGAAATTTTCCACAGTGCATTCTTTTTGCATCTAAAAGCATCTCTTGCAGTTTTAACAGGAGCAACTTCATAAGGTACTGGAATTACAGAGGAACCTTAGACTAGAAAAAAGAGCAGGTCTATGCGGAAGACAGTGCAATCATTTGACATCAACATTGCCTGCAAAACAAGCACAAGACACTAAGAACAGCGCAATCTTCAGGCATCAACCGTGTCTATAACTGTTCGAAGGGGTCGGCCACTGACAAATCATGGATATGCCTGAGGAGATGAATCGCAGTATTGCGATATCTGCTCCTGAATTCAAATTGGGCATCTCGAGAAGCTCTGTTTTCCACTCGTAGCAGCGTGTGTTGGTAAGCCAGCGATACATCGTTTTTGGCACCATATATTCCTTCAAATTCAATTTCTTTTAGCACCTTTGCATTCAAAACAAAGAACTTGGCAAACTCAAGCTGTTTATCATGGCCCACGAATGTTTCAAACACCACTGTTTTGAGATGGGTTTGAAGGCATTCAATTGGATATAGTCGTCGGTCATACTGAGGCTCGATTTTGGCATCCATCTCGTAGTGTTTGTGAAACTGCAAAATGGATATTAAGATTCTGTCAAGCGTCTCAGCTGTTACAAACAAGATGTCAATAAAATGTCAAGAAGTTATAAAGCAAGCAAAGATGAGCACTCACAATGATATAGAGCTTCTCGAGACAGGGGAACCTCCTAAGGATATTAAGAACTCCGTCCAATTCATATCCAGAACACCTGAGAGCCAAAATCTTCACGGTGTGCATCGAGTTTGCCAAGTCGGCTGAACTTACTCCCTGAAGAAAACAACAATGAACATGGAAAAATAATTATCTCCGTGTAGGAAACTAGGAATGCCAAATGCAAGGTTCAAGGATGCTGCTGGTGCTACCTGGGAGACTAGGAGGAGCTTGGAGACGACAGGTAACAAAGGGCCCAATATCTCCAATTTAGGCGCAGAAATTACCCGGATAGTACCACAGTTTTCTCGGCAACCAAAAGGTATTAGTAACCTCACAAGGCGAGGCACATCCTCTATGACCAGCTCTGCTCTACCAGAGGTGTTACGGAAGCATATACTCCTAAGAGTCGGCGAGCGAACATGGAGGCAACGCGTACCAAGAACGTTGGACATGTGTAAGCTCTCCAAGGCACGGCAAGCAGGGAGCAGTCCACGGAAGACGTCCACTGAGATGTAAACGGAGATCAAGGAGAGACGCTGGAGGAGGTCAAAGCCCATGGACGGCACCATCTCTCGGGGCAAATCACAACAGCTGATCTTGGCAACTAGGAGGGTAGGCGCAGAGCGGAGCGCCGATGGCGGCAGCGGGTTTCTCCCCGGATTACGTTCATCGCAGAACGCGTAGCCGACATCGAGCTCGTGAAGCTTGGCGAGGGCTCGGGAGAGGAACCAGGTCTCCGCCTGGTCGTGGAGGTCGCCGGGGCAGAGGCCGTGGAAGCAGAATCGGCGGGCGGGGCCAGGATGCTTGGAGATTACCTTGGAGGCGGCATCGGGGAAGACGGAGGAGGTGCGGATGGGGACGCCGGGGCCGGGGTGACGGGTGCGGACCTCGAGGTTGAGAGGCGCGGAGGCCCATAGGGGGCGCCATCGGCGGGAGAAGATCTGCGTCCGGCCGCCGTCCTTGGTGGGGAGGAGGGAGATGATGGTGCAGAGGACGGCATCGGGGACCCTGCTGATGTAATCGGCGGCGCTCTCGTCGGAGTCGCCGCACCGCGCCGTCTTCGCTGCGGTCCCATGGGATTCCCCCTGGTTGGCCACGGGCGCTGCGGCGGCCTCCATGGCCGGCGGCTAGCGGGACGGCAGATTTGGCCGCAATGCTCCTGGCCGCCGGCGCACTCGCACGGATGGGGAAATGGGGAATGGAGTGGGGAGGTAGGGAGTGAATCCAGAAACAAGCATAGCAGGAGCCACCCAGCCTCCTCACCGCTCCGGATTCCTGGCCGTCGGATCTTTGTCTTGATGCGTTCTTGGCCGTATGATCTCGCTCGGGAGAGATCTCGGCCGTTGGATCAAACCGGATCACTGCTACAATGAATAGTAGCTTCCATCCGTTTTTTCTTAATGGTTTTGTTTACTCCGGAATTACTTTGCTGCCTTGCTGATGCGTGGGGTCGATTCCTGGTGGGCCGCACCTATCGGTTGCCGTGGCTGGCATGGTGTCTTGTGTGCCCCATCGTCGCCCTCCAGCAGTAAAAGATCTTGTGCCACCGCCTGTGATTTCGTAACCCCGTCGAGGGTATTTTCGTCTTTCCACCTTTTGCCCGTGTGCGTGGTTGGCCCTGGTTGGCCCGTGGTTGGATGAGGAGAGAGGGGGCGTGCCTAACGCACTCACGAAACTCTCTCGCTCGCCCAGCTTTTCCCTCTCTCGTACTCTACTTCTCTCGCTCGAACCCCACTGTTGCCGCCTTGATCGCCGGCCGATTCCGGCTGCTCCGGTGAACTGCGGCGCCACCCAACACACACATGGCTACTCCTCGACGAGCTCTACTAGCTTCACTCGCCGATCTACTTTTCCTCGCCTCCTGTGGTCGCCCCCATCGATGTACCTTGCCAGGTTTTCGGTGGTGGAGGTGGGCCTCGCCTCCGACGGCCACCTGCTCGTTGCCCCGGTCATCTCCGCCCCTTGGTGCTCCTGGATGTGCTATTCATCACCTCCTCGCCTCCTTGGCGCTGTGCGTCGGCGATTCACGTGCGGCTGAAGCCGCCGCCGCTCCTCGACCCCAGGCCCTCATCGTATCCACCTCCCCTTCCAGGCGCCGGATCTGGTGCCTAATGCCGCCATCTCGCAAGTCACCAAGTTGCCACCGGGGACGCTGCGCTGGACGGTTGGAGGTCGAGTTCGCCTCGGCCACTAAGTTGTTTGGTTGTGGGGGAACACATAATGCCTCCTTTGAGCATCGGATGCAGAGACAACGAGGACCTCAAGGATGAGGACCTCAAGGTAAGCCCCGGTGAATTTCTGCTTGCTTGGTGTTCACTTTGTTTTTTTGTCAACTGACATACTTGTATGCTGCAGTGAGATGGATGTCGTCTCAGCCTCCATGGTGCTCAATAGGAGGAGGAAGAGGTGCCGGTCCATAGGGCAGATTTGTGGGTAAGCTCCACTATACGATGTACTTCTCAGACTGTATGGATGTTGTTAGTGTTTGCGTGATGAACCGGGGGTGGATGTTTGTATGACGAATTTATGATGATTTAGATTGGAAAGGAAGATTAATATATGAAATATTTGTGCTCTGTTATTTACTTGGTAATTTGTTTATCTTTTATTTGAAATTTAGCTCGAACCAACTATAGCAAGTCCAGTTGTAAGTCTTCAATCTGACTATTTGATGTTGCACAGATATGGGGCTAGACATGGGATGTGCTTGGCCGTGTCCTTTCTTCGACTATGCACCTTTGCGACCACTTGAGCAGCAGTGCAGTACCATGGCCCAGTGATCTCCTTAACTTGCCTAGAAAAGTGAGCTCCCTAATTTGGCTAGAACAGAGGGCACCATGCCTGCTCATCCCTAATTCTGCAGTACAGTAGTACACACTGAGTGCCTCCATAAGAGTCTATAAAAATACCATAAAAGTATTTTTAATATAGTTATATTACAAGGTATTCCATCAATTTTCTGTTTTGGACATACTTATGGTTTTCTCTTCTAATTGTGTCTTAATCTTGAGCTTTTTGTACACTGTTTGGGATTAGATGATGACTATGAATGTGGGCAATTTATTTCTTGATTGTGTCTTTGGTGCATGTACCAATTACAATATTGGCATGGTTGCATCTTTCTTTATATTCATTTAGATGCTTTGTTCACTGCAGAGAGCTCGCTACTAGGAAAAGAGCTATAACCAATATGGACATTAATGGCACATCATGTATGTGATGCGCCATTAGTGTCCTCATTACTAATGGCGCACCAGACACACGGTACGCCATTACTAGCCAATTTTATTTTTTATTTTTCCAAAACTATTAATGACGCACCAGTGCACAGTGCACCACACACAAGGTGCGCCATTACTAATAATTTTTTTTCCAAAACTAGTAATGGCGCACCACAACCAAGGTGCGCCACAACTAACAATTATATATTTTTTGTTTTGCGAAACTAGTAATGATATTTCTTCTGTTCTAGTCCTCATGAATATTTATTTATGTGTTTATTCTGATATTGAATTTCTAACTCACAAAAAGTATTGAATTTATTAATATTTTTTGTACTCATGAATATTTTTAAATTTCATGGGCACTTTTTGAATTCATGAATATTTTTTCAAATTTGATGATATTTTTTCACATTCATAAAATGTTTTACCAATTCACAAATGAATGGAACTAAAAATCCAAAAAAATTGATGATATTTTCAAATAACAAATTTGTGATATTTTTTCATATTTATAAATATTTTCAAATAACAAATTTGATGATATTTTTTCACATTCATAAATGTTTTCAAATTTGATCGTCATTTTCTAAAAAAATATTAGATGCAACTAAAAATCCAAAAAAGGTTAGTAATGGCGCACCAGGGACCCCTAGGAGGTGCGCCATTGCTAACCTTTCCCCCTCGCTAACCCTCCCTCGCCAGATCCCCCTCGCCCGCTCTCGCTCTCCACCGCCGCCGAGCAAACCCCCCGCGCCCGCTCTCCCACCGCCGCCGACGCCCCCCCGCACCCGACGACCCCCGCGCCCGCTCCGCCGCCGGAGCACTAGGAGGAGGAGTCCTTCTTCTTCCTCTAGCTGTCGCCATCTCGCGGTCGCCAACGTCTCTCCGGTCCACCCCGGCCTTCACCGAGCCTGCCACGATCTCCGCGGTGAGTCCCTCAGCCGTTCCCCCCTTCGATCCGCCTCCATAGGCCGCCGTAAGCCGCCGCCGTCGACCTCGCGCTCACCCCATAGCCGGCCCGTGTGCCCCCGGGCTCCTTTGCTGCGCCCCGGCGCACGCCCTCCCCGCTGCTCCTGCCCTTGGGCACGCATCCGCCTGCACGCCCCTGGCCATCCCTCGCCCGTGCTCGTCCGCCCGTTGCCGCTCGCGTGCGCCCGTGCTGACTATTGTCGCGCCGCCCCCGCTGCTGCTGCTGCTCTGCTGACTGCACTACTGCTGCTATTGATGTTCGCTGCTTGGTCGCTGCTTGCTGCTGCCTTGGCGTTGCTCTTTCCCGCTGCTGATGCTGCTCTCTGTTGTCGCCACACTACTGCTCTACCTGTTGCTTGCTAGTTGCCCTTCCAACCCAATTACATTCCATCTGGTTACGCCGCTGTGCTGCTGATGCTCGATTGATTGAAGTCCCCTGTCTGCATCCTCCCTTGTCAACGATCCGGAGGGATTTGGTGCCATTTCCATGGGTAATAATCACTTTTTGATCGAGTTAGTAAGCGTCGGCTGGCCCTGTCATGTTCTTCCACCCCCGGGAACACAACACTCATCTTTTTTATCAGTTTCTTTTTGTTTGCACCGTTCAGGTCCACTCCTTTGTACCCAAAGGTCCACTGCTTTTTCATATTAGCAAACACCTGTAAGTATGTGCCTGGTTACAGTTTAATCTAATCATAGTTGCCCACCAATGCATGATATGGGCATCTCACCACCACCACCACAAGAGAACACTAGGATTATCGCATTCTGTTTTAGCCATTTTAGCTAATGCGGGAGAATAATATTATGTGTCGAACCGAGAGTGAGCGTCGTACTGTCATGGGAAGGATTTACTAGGAGTGGCTATTAAGTTGGTGCTTGACACTTGTGGGTGCAATTGCAAAGCTTTCCCCTGTCCGTCAATATTATGTGGTGCCTTTTCTTTTCTAAATTTAAAGAGTGCCAACTTCAGCACTAATCAGTGCCAACTTCAACCTCTTAGCCAGACAACAAGTGGATTCCACCACCTCCTCATAGGATTAAGCAAAGCCAATTAAGCAAAAAGACAACACCATCATAGATCACACATCCCTCAAGGAAGAAACACTTTCAGCTATCGATGAAGAACCACTTTCCTGCTTGTCTGCAAAGTGGTTGTTGGAGTCCAGAACACTTAAATAGTTAGTCAAATGAATTGCTTGCTTGCTACTTTTTTTAGCTACTATTTTTATTAAATAATCATTGGATTTTATATCATATATATTGCTAGCATGTATTTCATATGTTCTATAGCATTAAGGCTACATAGCATGCCATTTTTGTGCCTTGTATTAATTGCTTTCCCTACATGTTTGCAGGTTTAAGTGAAAAAAGAGGAAGAAAGGAGAATCGGGGTAGGGTTTCATGGCTAGAAGATATATTGCTGGGTTTTGTCTCCGACCATCGTGTCGTGATGATATTGGGGGGTTTTGTCTCCGACCATCGTGTCATGATGATATTGTGGGGTGTTGTGGGGTTGCAGCGGGGTGGGGGTGGGATAATGATTTTGCAGGTACCCCGAGAGGCCCTTGAGTTTGCCGGAATGTCGATTAACTTCCGTTCCGGCAAATTCAGGTACTCCATATGTCCTATTTTCAGCAAAGGTCATGCTGAAATTTTCCGTGAATTTTAGCATGACTTTGCTAAAAATAGGACATATGGGGTACTTGCGACTAATGCATGGGCCTGGGTATCTTAGTACTTAATTAAGTAGGATCAACTGCCTCTTGTGTTATACATATAGAAGTGTGATATCAACTCATAGTTATTACTAATGTCAAGAGATGATGTAGTTTTGAATTATGAACGTAGGAAATGTCGTCATCGGACGACAAAAGTCTCCCGGGGGTGTGCGGCTGCTGCCACGACGATCGAGGTCTGTGCGACAGGCCTCACCTGGACGATGATCGGTGCTTCAACATTAAGCTCGAGGAGACCTTCGAAGTTGAAACGGTACACAACGACGACAAGTGTTTTTTTTCATAATTAAGCATGACTTCAACTATTTCAACGTGTAATTTTCATCTTTTACAATTCGAGTATAGTTTATCCCATGCCATGCAAGGCGCTATGTCTTGGAGAGGATGGATTTTGAAGACCATGAAAGTTATTATGAAACAAAGAAAAATCACCTAAGGACTCATCATGATGTGGATTTTGAAGTAATCTGTATAATTCTGGGAGGGTAACCCATTTTGGTTGCAAAAATTGGGAAGCATTTTGCAAGATGTATGGTTTTGATGAGGGTATGCTTGTCACCATGGATCTTGGTGATCCTGACATCGACCAAGACAATATGGACATTTGGGTCCTTGTTGATACGCCTCCAGTTCTACCGCTATGTGAGTTTCTCAAACATAGTTAATTATTAACTAATTTATATTGTTCAGTTCAAAATAGTTGACATCTTATTTCCATTGACAACTTATTTTCATTCTTCAAAGAATGTGCGGGAGATGGTAGACAAAACCCACTACACCGATTGAGGGAGTCCTGGATTAGGGGGTCTCCAGACAGCCGGACTATATCCTTTGGTCGGACTATTGGACTATGAAGATACAAGATTGAAGACTTCGTCCCGTGTCCGGATGGGACTCTACTTGGCGTGGAAGGCAAGCTAAACAGTACGGATATGGATATCTCCTCCTTTGTAACCGACCTTGTGTAACCCTAACCCTCTCCGGTGTCTATATAAACCGAAGGGTTTTAGTCCGTAGGACAACAGACAATCATACCATAGGCTAGCTTCTAGGGTTTAGCCTCTCCGATCTCGTGGTATATCAACTCTTGTAATACTCATATCATCAAGAATAAATCAAGCAGGATGTAGGGTTTTACCTCCATCAAGAGGGCCCGAACCTGGGTAAAACGTCGTGTCCCCTGCCTCCTATTACCATCCGCCTTAGACGCACAGTTCGGGACCCCCTACCCGAGATCCGCTGGTTTTGACACCGACATTGGTGCTTTCATTGAGAGTTCCTCTGTGTCGTCGCCGTTAGTCTTGATGGCTCCTACGATCATCGATAGCGATGCAGCCCAGGGTGAGACTTTTCTCCTCGGACAGATTTTTGTATTCGGCGGCTTTGCACTACGGGCCAATTCGCTTGGCCATCTAGAGCAGATTGAAAGCTACGCCCCTGGCCATCAGGTCAGGTTTGGAAGCTCAAACTACACAGCCGATATCCGCGGAGACTTGATCTTCGATGGATTCGAGCCCTTGCCGGGTGTGCCGCACTGTCACGATGGGCATGATTTAGCTCTGCCGCCGAACAGTGCCCTGGAGGCCGCACCCGCATTTGCTCCGACCTTCAATTCAGAGCCAACTGCGCCGACCGAGGGCGGGTGGCTAGACCCCGCCGCGGAGGCTGCAGCCTCAATGGCGGTCGAGCCAAACACCAACCTTATCCTTCGCGAGGCCCGTGACTCCACATTGCCGGACTCTCCTCCGAACTCTGAACCATCCGTGCCCCCGCCAATCGAATCCGATTGGGCGCCGATCAGGGAGTTCACGGCCGCAGATATCTTTCAGCACTCGCCCTTCGGCGACATACTGAATTCACTAAGGTCTCTCTCTTTATCAGGAGAGTCCTGGCCGGATTATGACCGGCAGGATTGGGATGCGGACGACGAAGAAATTCGATGCCCACCCACCACCCACTTCATAGCCACTGTCGATGATTTGACTGACATGCTCGACTTCGACTCCGAAGACATCGACGGTATGGACAACGACGCAGGAGATGAACAGGAACCAGCGCCTATAGGGAACTGGAAAGCCACCTCATCATACGATATATACATGGTGGACACACCCAAAGAAGGCAATGGCGACGAGACAGCGGAGGATGACCCCTCCAAGAAGCAACCTAAGCGCCGACGTCAGCGGCGCCGCTCTAAGTCCCACCAAAGCAAAAGCGGTGATACCGGCACAGGAGATAATAGCACTCCGGATAGTGCCGAAGATGGCAATAATCCCCTCCAGCACGATTTAGGGCAGGAGGATGGAGAGGCCAGCCCTCCTGAGAGAGCAGCAAAGGAGGAGGATGACAATTACATGCCTCCCTCCGAAGACGAGGCAAGCCTCGACGATGACGAATTCATCGTGCTAGAGGATCCCGTCGAACAAGAGCGCTTCAAGCGCCGGCTTATAGCCACGGCAAATAGCCTTAAGAAAAAGCAGTAGCAGCTTCAAGCTGATCAAGATCTGCTAGCTGACAGATGGACTGAAGTCCTCGCGGCCGAGGAATATAAACTCGAACGCCCCTCCAAGAGTTACCCAAAATGCAGGTTGCTACCCCGACTGGAGGAAGAAGCGTATGACGCGGCTGATCGGCCACCTCGTGGCCGCGATAAAGAGGCATTCTAGCCAAAAGCTCAGCCAGCACCCCGACGCCATTCAAATAAAAAGGCATGGGGAAATACGCCAGACCTTTGAGACGTACTGGAGGACAAAGCAAAACATGCAAGATCGATCTACGGATCATGAGGGCGCGCCGCTACACGAGACGATAAACGTCACGCCGGATACAGTAAAAGTAAATCTGGCCGGGCCGAACACAGCGGGCAAGACTCATTGGACCTGCGTTGCGATATAGCCCAGTACAGAGGCGCCGCACACCCCTTATGATTCACAGACGAAGTAATGGATCATCAAATCCCAGAGGGTTTCAAACCCGTAAATATAGAATCATACGACGGCACAACAGATCCTGCGGTATGGATCGAGGATTTCCTCCTGCATATCCACATGGCACGCGGTGATGATCTACACGCAATCAAATACCTCCCACTCAAACTTAAAGGACTAGCTCGGCACTGGCTCAACAACTTGCCAGCAGAGTCCATTGGCTGTTGGGAAGATCTGGAAGCCGCATTCCTCAACAACTTTCAGGGCACTTATGTGCGACCACCAGATGCCGATGATTTGAGACACATAATTCAGCAGCCAGAGGAATCGGCCAGGCAATTCTGGACACGGTTCCTAACAAAGAAAAATCAAATCGTCGACTGTCCGGATGCAGAGGCTCTAGCAGCTTTCAAGCACAACATCCGCGACGATGGCTAGCTCGGCACCTTGGTCAGGAAAAGCCGAAATCTATGGTAGCCCTCACGACACTCATGACCCACTTTTGTGCGGGAGAAGACAGCTGGCTGGCTCGCAGTAATAACATATCAAAGAACCATGGTACTTCGGATACCAAGGACGGCAATAGAAGGTCACGTCGCAACAAACATAAGCGCCGCATTAACAGCGATAATACTGAGGATACGGCAGTCAATGCCGGATTCAAAGGCTCTAAACCCGGTCAGCGGAAAAAGCCATTCAAACGAAGCACTCCGGGCCCGTCCAGTTTGGACCGTATACTCGATCGCTCGTGTCAAATACACGGCACCCCAGACAAGCCAGCCAACCACACCAACAGGGATTGTTGGTTGTTCAAGCAGGCCGGTAAGTTAATTACCGAAAACAAAAATAAGGGGCCACATAGCGATGACGAGGAAGAGCCCCGACAGCCGAACACCGAAGGACAGAAGAGGTTCCCCCCACAAGTGCGGACGGTGAACATGATATATGCAACCCACATCCCCAAGAGGGAGCGGAAGCGTGCGCTCAGGGACGTGTATGCGTTGGAGCCAGTCGCCCCAAAGTTCAACCCATGGTCCTCCTGTCCGATCACCTTTGATCGCAGGGACCACCCCACTAGTATCCGTCATGGCGGATTTGCCGCACTGGTCCTAGACCCAATCATTGACGGATTTCACCTCACTTGAGTCCTTATGGATGGCGGCAGCAGCCTGAACCTGCTTTATCAGGACACATTACGCAAAATGGGTATAGACCCCTTAAGGATCAAACCCACAAAAACGACCTTTAAAGGCGTCATACCAGGTGTAGAGGCCCATTGCATAGGCTCAGTCACACTGGAAGTGGTCTTCGGATCCCCGGATAACTTCCGAAGCGAAGAGTTAATCTTCGATATAGTCCCGTTCCGCGGTGGCTATCATGCACTGCTTGGGCGAACCGCATTTGCGAGATTCAATGCGGTACCGCATTATGCATACCTCAAGCTCAAGATGCTAGGACCTCGGGGGGTCATTACACTTAATGGAAACACAGAGCGCTCTCTCCGAACGGAGGAGCACACTGCGGCCCTCGTAGTGGAGGCGCAAAGCAGCCTCTTAAGGCAATCCACTAGTTCGGCGTTTAAGGACCCGGACACCTTCAAGCGCGCCCGGTGTAATCGGCAACAGGACCGCCTGGCACGTTCCGAGCTCGCATAGCAATGCGGCCCCCACCCCGGTCCCAGCCAAACGACGAAATCCGTGCCACACGTACATAATTACGCATTAAAAATACCATGGGCACAGGCGGGGAGGGGGGCACGACGGTGGCACGCCCCAAGTCGCGGCTTAAACCACACTAGGGGCTTCCCGCTTTGTTATTGTTCTCTTTCAGGACTTCAATCCCTGGAAACCCTGTCCGGCAGCGTGATTGCCGAACACATGATGCAGCATCCAAGGAGGCAGAAAGCTACGTCACACCATGGAACTCCCAGGTGGATTACAATAATGAGTGAAATACTTGCTTTAATATTATTCCTCAGCTTGCCCTTGGAGGGGACATAGTCCTACTTTTTGCTTATCGCACTACCTGTATCATTCTGCTCTAACGCATGTTTTCTAATAAACAATGCACTGCATTAAGGCTTTTATTGCATTCTTCTTTATATATATATATATGTTCATTCGTGACATCCAGCACCCGTACACTCTGGTACGGCCAATACACCAGGGGCTTAAGTACCCCATAATATGGTGTGAGAAGTCTGAACACTTTCATAAGTGCGGCACTCCGAACTTATAGCATTATATGCATCAGCTCCGAATCATGTCTTTGGTCAATAGTTGGGTTTGCCCGGCTCCCATGTTTTGGTACCTTACGTTCTGCTATATCGGCTAAGGTAGCACTGGGAGAACTACTGTGATTGTGCCCGGTTCTGCTAGGCTAAGCACCTCAGTAGAGAAAGCTAAAACTGACTGTCATGATAAGGCGAGAGACTGGTCGCTGTTCGAGAGGTTTTTGAGTCCTTAAAGACTTATGCCGCTTAGAGCGAGGAGTCAGCCCTGTCCGGCTTAAGGCGTATATCACGCCCCAGATTCGGCCTTCTGAGTACTAGGGGCTTCGCTGAAATTTAAAATTATAGAATTCTATGGCTAAGTGAGAGTGATAATGCATTATAGTCCGATTGCCTTGTTCGTTGTGCTGAGCACCTCCCTCGAAGGACCCAAAAATGGGAACAAGAGTGCTCAGGTTTATCCCGAACACCCCAGCACTCGTGGCATGGGGGTAGAAGCTGACGACTAGCCATCTCTTAGATTTGATAAACAACCGAACAGAAGGTAATATTTTAAATTCAAACAAGCGTTGCATAGCGCATATGAACAAGTTTTCATAATACAGGATTACACGAGCAAGTTCATTCAAATATTACATCTTTTGCACACTCGTCCGCTACGAGACGGGCACCCTTCAGGACACCCTCATAGTACATCTCGGGGTGGCGATGCTCCTTGCCCTGCGGCGGCCCTTCCTTGATCAGCTTCACGGCGTCTAGCTTGACCCATTGCACCTTCACACGGGCGAAAGCCCGGCGTGCACCTTCGATGCAGATGGACCGCTTGACGACTTCTAGCCGTGGGCAGGCATCCACAAGCCGCCTCACCAGGCCGAAGTAGTTGTTCGGAAGGGCGTCGCCAGGCCACAGCCGGACTATAAAGCCCTTCATGGCCTGTTCGGCTGCCTTGTGTAGCTCGACCAGCTGCTTTAGCTGGTCGCTCATAGGCACTGGGTGTTCGGTCCCAGTATATTGGGCCCAGAACAACTTCTCTGATGAGCTTCCCTCCTCGGCCTGGTAAAACGTTGCGGCATCCGACACGCTGCGGGGAAAATCTGCGAATGCTCCTGGAGAGCTCCGGATTCGGGTAAGTAACAAGTAATTTACTTTCACATGCTTGCTTTGCATATAGAATGCCTTACCTGCCGCTATCTTCTTCACCGCATCAATCTCCTGGAGGGCCTTTTGGGTTTCGGCCTTGGCACTCCTTGCGCTCTCGAGAGCCGCGGCAAGCTCAGACTCTCGCGTCTTCAAGTCAAGCTCCAACGCCTCGTGCTTTGTCACGAGAGCTTGGAGCTCTTGCTGCACCTCGCCCACTCGTGCCTCATGCCTTTCCCGCTCGGTGCGCTCCTTGGCCGCTTTGTTTTCGGCCTCGGATAGTGCTTGCTTCAGGGTCGCCACCTCGGTCGTGGCCCCTGACAAAATCACGATGATCCTGTCATTTTGCAACTGCGTCTTCTTTTATATATACATATCTATAGACAGGGTATTACTTACCCTTGTTCTCCTCGAGCTGCCTCTTGGCAAGGCCGAGCTCTTTCTTGGACCCCTCGAGGTCCTGCTTCAATGCGGCAACCTCCACAGTCTGTGCGGCAGCGGCCAACAGCGAAGCCTGCATACGCATATAGACATACTTGTGTTAGACTCCTGCGATATTGTTTGATCCTCTATTCGTCTTTTCTTTTTGAACACCGAACAGAGCATCAGGGGCTACTGTCTATGCGGTAAGGCTGGCACAGGCTTTAGTCAATCCGCTCTTGGCGGACTAAACCTTCTGGACCACCGCACTCATAATAGTGCGGTGCTCTTCGTTGATGGAAGCGCTGCGAAGCGCTCCTAGCAGATTGTCCGGTGCCTCTGGTTGGACAGAGGTCCCCGGCACAGGCGTCTTGCCCCTTTTGGAAGGAGGCCGCCTGCCTGAGTCCGGAACCATTGGAGGTTTCGGCGCGGTGTTCGGCTGAGGGCCGAACTCGGAGCCCTCGGGAGCCTTGCCCTCTGCTCCCGGAGTCCGGAAGGTCGCCTTGAGGCGCCTCCGGGACTGTCTCCCCTCGACCCGGTGCCTCTTGAGACAATACCTCGGCGTTGTCCGTAAGGCAAGGGGAGGTGGCGGTCGGAAGTGGATCTCTATCCATATCCGACGAGCCCAGGGAGCCGTCTAATGATACATCGATACGAGCTCGTGGCGGTCTGCATAATCATAATTCGGTGTTAGGAGAAGCAGTGCGACAAAGGAATGCTATGAGTTACTCTGGTATCCGAATACTTACGACTTCGCCAGGGGCTTGGCCCTGAGCAGCCACTCGTCTTCGCCTTCGGTAGCGGTGGTGGAGTAATCCGGAAGGAGAGTCCTTCCCTTCTTGGACCCTTCGCCCCCCAGTAGGGGCGGCCTTCCTTTTCTTGTCTCCCCCGACTGGAGGGGGAGCATCTTCATCTTCCTCCTCCTCTTCGGGGGAGGAGTGCGTCGTGGAGTTATCGGACGATAAGTCCAATGACGCCTGGCGTCGGGAACTCTTTCGGGTTCCCTTGGCCTTCTTGGTCTTCTCCGGCACCTTATAAGGGGCCGGAGTCAGCATCTCCGTAAGGAGAGCGTCCGAAGTGTCTTCGGGCAGAGGGGCCGGACAGTTAATTTGCCCCGACGTGTCCACCCAGTCCTGTCGAAGGCATGGAGATCAGACCCCGTGCATGATTAAGCTAGGGGAAATAAAATATCCTACTGGATGTATAGAACTCATCGAATGCGCTCGGCGCTTCGCGCTTAGCCCGCGGTCCTCGGTGAGAGAGGGAGGGACCTCTGCGCCCTTGAACAGCACCTTCCAGACATCCTTATGCGTCGTGTCGAAGAGCTCTCTTAGATTCTGGTGCTGGGCCGGGTCGAACTCCCACAAGTTGAAGTCCCATTGTTGGCACGGGAGGATCCGGCGGACGAGCATGACCTGTACTATGTTGACAAGCTTGACCTTCTTGCTTGCCATGTTCAGGATACATTTCTGGAGTCCGTCCAGCTCCACCGATGAACCCCACGACAAGCCCTTCTCTTTCCAGGAAGTGAGCCGTGTGGGGAATCCGGATCGAAACTTGGGGGCAGCCACCCATTTGGTGTCGCGCGGCTCGGTGATGTAGAACCACGCCGATTGCCACCCCTTTATGGTCTCCACGAAGGAGCCTTCAAGCCATATAACATTGGGCATCTTGCCCACCATGGCTCCACCGCATTCTGCTTGTTGGCCGCCCACCACCTTCGGCTTGATATTGAAGGTCTTTAACCACAGGCCGAAGTGGGGCCGGATGCGGAGGAAAGCCTCACACACGATGATGAACGCCGAAATGTTGAGGACGAAGTTCGGGGCCAGATCATGGAAGTCCAGCCCATAGTAGAACATGAGACCACGAACGAATGGATGGAGGGGAAACCCCAGTCCGTGGAGGAAGTGGTGGAGGAAAACTACCCTCTCATGAGGTTCCGGGGTAGGGACGATCTGCCCTGCAGCGGGCAGCCGATGCACGATATTCACGGCTAGGTATCCGGCTCCGTGTAGCTTTTTGATGTGTCCCTCCGTAACAGAGGAAGCCATCCACTTGCCTCCCGCTCCGGACATGTTTGGAGAAGGTTGAGGAGAAAGATGTGGACTTGGGCGTTGGAGCTCGAGTGCGCAAGAGTGGATGAGCAAGGAGGAAGAAGGCGTGGGTAGAAAAAGGTTAAACCTTGTCCCTTTATAAGGGCGGCCGAAACTATGCGCCCCCACTAGCCTGGTAAAACTCGCTTATCCCCCAAGCACCGTAATCGATGGCGCGGTTGGGTTACCCACGCCCGTATTGATGAGAATCCCGTAATAAGGGGGACACGATCTCTGCTTTGACAAGATGTCAAAAAACTGCCTCGTGTTATGTGCGGGGCTAGTTAAAGGAAACGGCTCGAATAATCACCGGGCCATGGCATAATGTCGTATTGCCAAAACAAGTCAGCAAATTAGATTTGTGGAAAAAATATTCTCTCTACGGTGGTATGTGGAACTTATTTTGCAGGGTCGGACACTATCCTTGTATTCAAATTCTTCCGTGATGTATTCGGAGGAGGAACCCGCCTTGCAATGCCGAAGACAACACTGCGCGCCAGACTCATCGTCATTGAAGCCTGGTTCAGGGGCTACTGAGGGAGTCCTGGATTAGGGGGTCTCCGGACAGCCGGACTATATCCTTTGGCCAGACTGTTGGACTATGAAGATACAAGATTGAAGACTTTGTCCCGTGTCCAGATGGGACTCTACTTGGTGTGGAAGGCAAGCTAGGCAGTACGGATATGGATATCTCCTCCTTTGTAACCGACCTTGTGTAACCCTAACCCTCTCCGGTGTCTATATAAACTGGAGGGTTTTAGTCCGTAGGACAACATACAATCATACCATAGGCTAGCTTCTAGGGTTTAACCTCTCCGATCTCGTGGTAGATCAACTCTTGTAATACTCATGTCATCAAGAATAAATCAAGCAGGACGTAGGGTTTTACCTCCATCAAGAGGGCCCGAACCTGGGTAAAACATCGTGTCCCCTGCCTCCTGTTACCATCCGCCTTAGACGCACAGTTCGGGACCCCCTACCCGAGATCCGCCGGTTTTGACACCAACACCGATGGCTCCGAATTAACTTATAAGGAGAAAAATCATCTGGTCGGATTTTGTATTGACATTGAGAATTACAATATCTACAATCAAACTCCTCAACATTATGGTCAATACGTGGTACTAGTGCATGTGTTGAACTACGGTAACTACCATGGAGATACCCTGGTAAGATTTTTTACTATTACGACATCCGTGCAACTTTTGCATACTTCTAAAACTAGTACATCATTGCTAACTATGAAGTTATTACTATGTTTTTCAACAGATAATCCAGAGAATTGTGTGCCTCATTTGATGTATCAGAAAGATAGTCTTAATATTTTGAACATACAGCCAGGTCATCCTACGAATCTCAACTGTCCATACCAGATTTCTAAAAGAAGTGGAGACATGCAAATCAAAGGATGGAAAAAATGTATGGACAGTCGTAAGGAGGTTCTTGGAAGCAAAAGGAAGCGAAGCGCAAGAATTGGAGATAGGATGATCTCCATTCTCCATAATGGAGAGTCAGGGTCTATTTTGTTTTATGCTATTTTACCTTAAAGAGGGTATTTAGGTCCTACCTAATACTGATGATCATGTGCTAAGAACATTTAAGTAGGGTTGGTTTGATGACTATGTGGATGATGATCGTATGACTTGTTATTAATAACGAGTAGAAGTTGTATGATGATGATTAGTAGGACTTGTTATTATGATGATTCATGATGCGAGCATGAAGAGTTATTATATATCTGCGGGTGAAATGAACATGGATTGGATTGAAGTGAAGGCAACATGCATGTGGTGCATGTTGAAAGTAGTACAATCTAAACTTGATCAAGTTAGGATTAGTATTACTTTCGACATGCACCACATGTTGCCTCAGTTCAATCTAAGTCATGTTTAGGCATAGCAGTAGCAGTAGCACGGAGATAAGAGAGGACACATCTCTCAATTATCTCCGAATGCAGTATTACTTTCGACAAACTCGCTACTCGTGGTCTCGAGACTTGTAATGTTCTAACTTTATTCGGTCTTTTGAATTCGGAGACTAATATTCTATTGTATTTGATGAATCTGCTGTTTATATGTTGTGCTGTCTATATTCTGTGCAGTAATATATTTTGTAACTTGTGCAAATATCAGAAAATAAAAAAATTCCTAATATTCATACTAGTGGCGCATCAAACATCACATTAGTGGCGCACTGCTATAAAATACTAGTGGCGCATTATCTGTTAGTGCGCCATTAGTAACCCAGAGCACAAGGTAAATATATATGCCCCCCTGGGAGGCATACTAATGGCGCACCGTGTGACTTACTAATGGCGCCCTGCCTGGTGCGCCACTATAGTATGGTATACTAATGGCGCACCAGGGGTGCGCCATTAGTATATGTTACTAGTGACGTGATGATAGTGGCGCACCTGTAGTGCGCCATTAATGGCCAAAACAGGTGCTCCACTAATAAGCCTTTTCCTAGTAGTGGCTAATTTTTGTTGTTCACAACCAAAACTCTTATGGGTTGCACCGCTGCAGCTTATACTAGATGATACAAATGTGTGCTCCATAGCTTTCTGTCCAATTATATTATCATCTCCTGTGTGTTCTGTAATATTTTACATTTTTTGGCTTGTGCTGTGGCTTACCAAGTCTAATGTTTGTATTGGTTTTTCCATTTTTTGTGTGGAGTTGGCCAGTTCATATGAAGCAAATGAAAGGCATGCAGTACCTTACATTGACAGGCAGCATGAGTTATTACATATTGTTGTGTAATTTATGAAATACCAAATTCACTTACTCAGCATATATCTGTCTCGCTCCTCCTTCCGTAGTTAAACCTTGGTTAAGTTTTGCAGTCATCACCTCATCTTCTGCCTTGCAATATTGTCTCTGTTTGATCAAAGTGCATGAATCTCTGGACACCATAGGCATCTTAGAATTGGTAGTGTTGTGCATGACTACACGTTGTTGCAAAAATATTCCTGAAATTGATACTAGCTCCATCTGTTTGTCGTTTCCATGTAATTGCACTGCACTCTTTTCGAGCTTCGCTGTTCAGGGATTTATCATGGCTTTTGTTTTCTTGTGGCTTGGCAGAGGTGTCGTTATTGGTGGTCAAGCCGCTGATGTAGAATATTCATAGAAACATTTGTCGGGTGGATGCCAGCATCCTCACCGCCGTCCGGTCTGGTAACAGGTTCGGTATTGCAATATCTACGCTCTTTGCATTAGTGCAGGTTACATATGGCCAAACTGATGTGTGAAAATGTGCCTGAACCTTCTATATTAAAAACTTTTAGATTTACTCAGCGGTAACATACAAGTGGTGGCTGGTCCTTTTCTATGTTGCTAGATTTAGAAAATTGTGGTAGCTACCAGTCCTCCTATTTTCAACTGGATATAGTCCAAATATATTTGTTTCTATTTCCAACGGCTCTAAACATGTTCCTCAATTTCTATAAGCATATGAAGAAGATAACATTTGTTTGTTCTTTGGACTGAAGAAATTTACATAGGTTATTGCAGTAAATGCTTACTTTTTTCTCCCCATCACCAGGGCACTGCTTACAAAAAGAGGAGGCAAGCTGAAGAGGAAGGTTGGAAGAAGGAGAGCAATCGTGCGCAGTTCTAACTGCCTCTTCCTCCCGTCGCTAAGGTAAGCTATACGCATACACCAGACTAACGTAATTGTTTCAAGAGATTCTAGAATCTTTGCTCAAAGGGCTACTATTTGCATGTTGAAGTTATCCCTCCACAATCCATTTCGTACTTCTCTAGAAAGATAATATGATCTCCATATAAGATTACTCAGTAGAGTTGTTTCTTTATGTTCTCTTATTCAAATATTCAAGGCTACAGGTTTCAGAAAATCAAAGTCAGGTTCACTATACAATTTGTCATGTGCTTATGCTTGAATTGGAGGCGAAGTCTCAGTGTATCAAACCGCATAGTGAAAAACAGATACATACACGACTGGATGGGAATGAATAGCATCGATTTTGTGTTTTAGGAAAATGCTCTCTTATTTTGCAACAATAAACTTGCTCTAAGCTCTGTGATCATCCCCATGCTACAGCTGCCGCAGCCTGCAGGTAGCATATCTATTTTTCATTTTTCTCTACCTTGGTTTGTGCTTGCTTTGTTCCAGTGTTTATATAGCAAGATAATCGATGTCTTGGGAAAGCCTCCAAACTGTATTTGATATATTGGCGATTTCTGATTGAAGAATTTATGGCCCACTCCCTCTTTAAAGCTTAATCAAATAAGTCTAATATTCTCCTCTACCCCTGCTACTAGAAGAATCTTCTATGTTTAATATATAATCTTTGCCTTGTGTTGTGTACCACTTCTATATGTTGTGCATCTTCTTCGTTATTTCCCTTTAGTTTGCATGTATTGTTTCTTCGCATGAGAGACAGTTTTAGACTGACAACTTAACCTCATCGTCCAGAACCCTCGCCTCCCGCGGGCGCAACCATACTACTTAGCTCAAGTGGGAGTGTTTTTGCTTTTAGGTACGTTGACAACTGCGATTAAGGATCGCGTTCGAGTTCCATGTTTATTGCCTAGTTTCTTAAGATCTACAGAGTATACATGAATTAAACTGCCCGGTTAGGCTACTGAAATTAAGCTTGTTGTCTGACAGGGGATTGTGTGTTGGGTTGGGGAGTAGCATTTTTTATTTTTGATGAATAGGAGGAAGCACATTTAGCTAATTCTTCCACCATTGTTAATGCTACAATAGTTGGATAGCAGAATCATAGAACTCTGCAAAGAGTATGTTGTGACTGTATCCTTGCTCAATTCCCGTGGAGAGATAATCCTCTTCGCATTGTTTCGGCTTTTGAGATCAGTTTCAAGCTCTTGATACTTTGAAGTTTATATTGCACTTCACATAAAAATACCTAGGCATATGTTTTTTTATTCAGCAAAGTGAACATCTATACTTGGATGCTTTTTCCACATGCATCTCACTGTTGACTTGATTACTGACGGAAGGATCTCCATGTCGATTGCTGTTGGGAATCATTTGCCTCTACACCGATGACCCTCTCATGTTGTATTATACAATGAGCTAGAATGACGTCCTCCACCGACAGCTATTTGAACCTTAGTGCAAATTCTTCTGTAGAAATGACTCGCATCAAGTCTTTTGCGCTTTCCTCTTGACTTTCTAAATGGGGATCATATGATGTGTTATTGCTTTCTTTGAGGTATATCAATGGCCATGGAGTTCCTTTTATGTGTCATCGCCTTCACACCTTTCTATCCTGAAATTTATATGGTGTACTACTGAGCTATCTGGGGTTGGTCCTGATTGGGTTGACATGTGGCATGTAACTAAAATTATTTGTACTGGACCATTATTGTTATATAACTATCTATGCCTCTTTTGGTTAAGTTCCCATCAAAACTGAGGCATTATAAATGTCTATATTTTTTTAGGTCGGTTCATGGATGGTGCTTTTGTGTAACCTATATCTTGCTATGTTCTATTTTATATGCAATCCTCAAGTTTCTTTGTTACCAGGTTGGATATGGCTGCACCCGGCAGGGGTGTGGCAAGCTGTATTTCCTACCAGGTTCAGTATGACCGCACCCTGTAGGGGTGCGGGGGTGTGGCAAGCCGCACTTACAATCTAGTTGTGATGGACAGGAAAGCTAGGGTTGGCCAAACTGACACTTCATACCTGCTCTCTTTGTTTGCATGGGAGAAAACTTTCGAAATTTTGCTTGAAATTCACGAGATTTAACAATTTTGGTAGGAGACGGGAAATGACTGTCATGGTTAAAAAATAAATCAATTTAAAAAATACCATTGTTTTTTATTTTGATAAAGGACGGATTTTATTGACTCAAAATGTTGCACAAAAGAATATGATACGTCTCCATCGTATCTACTTTTCCAAACACTTTTGACCTTATTTTGGACTCTAACTTGCATTATTTGAATGGAACTAATCGGGACTAACGCTGTTTTCAGCAGAATTGCCATGGTGTTATTTTTGTGCAGAAATAAAAGTTCTCGGAATGACCTGAAACTTCACGGAGAATATTTTTGAAATATATAAAAAATACTGGCAAAAGAATCAATGTCAGGGGGCCCACACCCTATCCACGAGGGTGGGGGGCGCACCCACCCCCCTAGGGCGCGCCCCCTGTCTCATGGGCCCCGTGAGGCTCCACCGATCTCAACTCCAACTCTATATATTCATGTTCGGGGAGAAAAAAATTAGGAGAAGGATTCATCGCGTTTTACGATACGGAGCTACCACCAAGCCCTAATCTCTCTCGGGAGGGCTGATCTGGAGTCCGTTCGGGGCTCCGGAGAGGGGGATCGGTCTCCATCGTCATCTTCAACCATTCTCCATCACCAATTTCATGATGCCCACCGCCGTGCATGAGTAATTGCATCGTAGGCTTGCTGGACGGTGATGGGTTGGATGAGATTTATCATGTAATTGAGTTAGTTTTGTTTGGTTTGATCCCTAGTATCCATTATGTTCTGAGATTGATGTTGCTATGACTTTGCTATGCTTAATGCTTTTCACTAGGGCCCGAGTGCCATGATTTCAGATCTGAACCTCTTATGTTTCCATGAATATATGTGAGTTCTTGATCCTATTTTGCAAGTCAATAGTCACCTACTATGTGTTATGATCCGGTAACCCCGAAGTGACAATAATCGGGACCACTCCCGGAGATGACCGTAGTTTGAGGAGTTCATGTATTCACTAAGTGCTAATGCTTTGTTCGGATACTCTATTAAAAGGAGGCCTTAATATCCCTTAGTTTCCAATAGGACCCCGCTGCCACGGGAGGATAGGAGAAAAGATGTCATGCAAGTTCCTTTCCATAAGCACGTATGATTATATTTGGAATACATGCCTACATTACATTGATAAACTGGAGCTAGTTCTGTGTCACCCTATGTTATAACTGTTGAATGAAGAATCGCATCCAACATAATCATCCATCACTGATCCATTGCCTACTAGCTTTTCACATATTGATCTTTGCTTAGTTACTTTTCTGTTGCCACTATTACTATCACTACAAAACCAATACTGTTACTTTTGCCACCGTTACCGTTGCTTCCATATTACTTTGCTACTAAATACTATGTTGTAGATATTAAGTCTTTCAGGTGCGGTTGAATTGACAACTCAACTGTTAATACTTGAGAATATTCTTTGGATTCCGTTGTGTCGAATCAATAAATTTGGGTTGAATACTCTACCCTTGAAAATTGTTGTGATCCCCTATACTTGTGGGTTATCAAGACTATTTTCTGGTGTCGTTGCCGGGGAGCATAGCTCTATTCTTTGAGTCACTTGGGATTTATATCTGTTGATCACGATGAAGAAACTGAAAGATGAAAGAACCAAGATTTATCCCTCAACTACGAGGGAGGTAAGGAACTGCCATCTAGCTCTGCACTTGATTCACCTTCTGTTATGAGTAAACTTGCGACACCTACTCCTGCTATTCATTCTGATATGTCGCATGTTATTGATGATGCCACTTCTGCTTTGCATGATGCTTATGATGAAACTACTTCTATGCTTGATAATACTATGCCACTAGGTGAATTTCTTGATGAACAACTTGCTAGGGTTAGAGAGAATGAAATTATTAAAACTGATAATATTGATGAAAGTGATGATGAAGATTCTCCCCCTAGATATGAATTGCCTGTTGTGCCTGAGGGTTATGTTATGGATGAAGAAACTGTTAGAGACTTTTTAGCTTGCAATGATAGATATGATCTTAAGAAACTGTTAGCTAAGCTGAAAGAAAAGTCTTTGAATGCTAGAATGAAATATGACCCTGCTTTTGCTACTTCACCTATCTATATTTCCGATAAGGATTATGATTTCTCTATCGATCCTGAGTTAATTACTTCAGTTGAATCTGATCCTTTTTATGGCTATGAATCTAAAACTGTTGTGGCACATCTTACTAAATTAAATGATATAGCCACCCTGTTCACTAATCATGAGAAAACTCGCTATTACTTTATCCTTAAGTTATTTCCGTTCTCATTAAAGGGTGATGCTAAAATATGGTTTAATTCTCTTGATCCTGGTTGTGTGCGTAGTCCCCAGGATATGATTTACTACTTCTCTGCTAAATATTTTCCCGCTCATAAGAAACAAGCTGCCTTAAGGGAAATATATAATTTTGTGCAAATTGAAGAAGAGAGTCCCCCACAAGCTTGGGGGAGGCTTCTCCGATTACTTAATGCTTTGCCTAATCATCCTCTCAAGAAAAATGAAATACTTGATATCTTTTATAATGGACTAACCAATACTTTTAGAGACCACCTGGATAGTTGTGCTGGTTGTGTTTGCAGGGAAATAACTGTTGAACAAGCTGAATTTCTATTGAATAACATGTTGAGTAATGAAAATGATTCGACACTTCCTGAACCAACTCCTAAGCCGACTCTGAAGAAAAGGGGTATTCTATTTCTTAGTCCTGAAGATATGCAAGAGGCAAAGAAATCTATGAAATAAAAGGTATTAAAGCTGAAGATGTTAAGAATTTATCACCTATTGAAGAAATACATGGTCTTGATAACCTGGCATAGGTAGAAAAGGTAAATTCTTCTATAGATTTGATAAGGGTGAAATCCCATCTACTAAGTTTGCTAGCCAGTGCTTGGATGAGTTTGATAATTTTATGGTTAAGCAAGAAGACTTCAATGCTTATGTTGGTAGACAATTGAAACGTAATGCTTATATGATTGAACACTCGAGTGATTATATGTCTAGAGTTAAAGGTGAACTTAAACTTATTAGTAAACATGCTTCTATGGTTACCACTCAAGCAGAACAAGTGCTTAAAGCTCAAAATGATTTGCTCAATGAATTGGATAATAAGAAAAATGATAATGCTATTAGAGTTGTGACTAGAGGGGGTAAAATGACTCAGGAACCTTTATATCCTGAGGGCCACCCTAAGAGAATTGAGCAAGATTCTCAGAGAATTAATGTTGATGCACCTAGTTCTTCTAAGAAGAAGAAAAAGAAAAATGATAGGACTTTGCATGCTTCTAGTGAACCTGTTATTGACACACTTGAGCCCAATGATATTTCTATTTTTGATGCTGAAACACAATCTGGTAATGAACATGAACCTAGTGATAATGTTAATGATGATGTTCATGTTGATGCTCAACCTAGCAATAACAATGATGTAGAGATTGAACCTGTTGTTGATCTTGATAACCCACAATCAAAGAATCAACGTTATGATTAGAGAGACTTTGTTACTAGGAAGCACGGTAAAGAAAGAGAACCATGGGTTCAGAAACCCATGCCTTTCCCTCCTAAACCATCCAAGGAAAAGGATGATGAGGATTTTGAGCGCTTTGCTGTAATGATTAGACCTATCTTTTTGCGTATGTGTTTGACTGATATGCTTAAAATGAATCCTTATGCTAAGTACATGAAAGATATTGTTACAAATAAAAGAAATATACCGGAAGCTGAAATTTCCACCATGCTTGCTAATTATACTTTTAAAGGTGGAATACCAAATAAATTAGGAGATCCCGGAGTACCAACTATACCATGCTCCATTAAAAGAAACTATGTTAAAACTGCTTTATGTGATCTTGGAGCCGGTGTTAGTGTTATGCCTCTCTCTTTATATCGTTGACTTGATTTGAATAAGTTGACACCTACTGAAATATCTTTGCAAATAGATGATAAATCAACTGCTATACCTGTCAGTATTTGCGAGGATGTGCTTGTTGTGGTTGCAAACGTTACTATTTTAACGAACTTTGTTATTCTTGATATTCCCGAGGACGATAGTATGTCTATTATTCTTGGTAGACCCTTTTTGAATACTGCATGGGCTGTTATTGATTGCAACAAAGGCAATGTCACTTTTCATGTTAGTGGTAATGAGCATACGATACACTTTCTGAGGAAACAGCCTTAAGTCCACAGTATAAATTCTATTGGAAAAATCCCAACAATTACTATTGGAGGTTTTAAATTTCCTCTTCCTACTGTCAAGAAGAAATAAGATATTCTTATTGTTGGGGATGTGCATATCCCGTTGAGGTAACTTAGTGTTATTCAAAAATTCTCCGGTTTCATGTTATTTGAAAAGAGTTTGTTAACAAGACTTGATCAACCTTGTTAGTGGATTCCTTTTGATGAGCATGAGATGGATGAAGTTAGAAAGCACAACTCTCTGTACCCTCTTTTTACTTTCTGTTATTTAGATTAAATAAAGCAAAAATAGTATTTTCTGTCTGTTTTCTGAATTATCCTTGCAATAAAAAATACCCCGAAAATAAAAGTTCTCCAAATGCCTTGAAAATTTTGTATAATTTTTTCTAGAATATTTAAGAATTATTGGCACTGAGAACACAACAGGGGGCCTCACTACCTGGCCACGAGGGTGCAGGGCGCGCCCGCTGGCTCATGGACCCCACGTGGCCCCCCTCCACTTATTCTTGCACCCACACACTCCGTCTTCCTCCAGAAAAAATCATCCACCAGCTCAAACCCGAGTTCTAGCTCATCTTGCTGCCATTTTCGATCTCCTTGCTCAAAGCTCCATTCACAAACCTGCTTTGGGGGATTGTTCTTCGGTATGCGACTCCTCCAATGGTCCAATTAGTTTTTGTTCTAGTGCTTTATTTATTGCAAATTTTTGCTGCTTAGGTGACCCTGTTCTTGAGCTTACATGTCAAATTTGTGTGGTCAAAAGTAGTTTTAATGCAAGATATGGCCTCTAGGCACTTGTAGGAGTAGTTGCTATCAATCTTGTTAAGTTTGCTTCACTTTTATTTTGAGTCACTAAAAATTTCAGGATTTTTTCAGAGGAAATGATGAAGAGATTGTTGAGGGGCTCTTCGAGCCGAAGCTCGAAGAATAAGCAAAGTGAAGAGAATAAGAAGCCCAAATATAATCTCCCTCGCACTGCGGAGGTTCGGCCGTGCGAATGGCCTTGTGATGAGTTCTTGAAAGCAGCCGGGATATATGAGGACTTTTATTATTTGGCTGATAATGCAGGCCTCATCGACTTCCTCCGTGACCAGCGCGAATAGTATCTCCTCCTCACTAATATTTTCGTGCAAATTTTTTACTTTCATGCTAAGAAATCACCACCTTCAGTGGAATTTCATTTATATGATGAGGTTAAGGAGATGTCATTATATGATTTTTGTCGGGTCTGTAAGATACCCTTTGCGGGCAGCATAGAGGAACCACATCGTAATGATGTGGAGGGGTTTATTGATATGATTGTTGTGGGGGAAACGAGGAAAGTTTCCGATGCAAGAATTACTAGCATACATTCTCCTGTTCTACGTTACTTTGCAATATTTGCTAGTAGATGCTTAATTGGCCGCGGGAACAGTGGAAATCTCAGTGCTCATGATATTGTCATTTTGCGCCATGCTTTGTTTCGTGATACCACTTTCTGTTTAGGCGCTATTGTTGCTAAATGGTTAAATTTGAACCGCACAAAGGGTCCCATCTTTGGAGGCATCTTTGCTTCGCGCCTTGCTGCACACTTTAACATACCTATTAGGCATTATGAGAAAGAGGAAAAGTTGCTGCTCCCTATTTTTCTAGATTATAAGAGTGTGGTAGCACATGATTTTATTGTTAAGGATAAGAAGAAGATGCTTAAGTATAGATTGATATTTGATAAAAACTACTATGACATTATTACCTTGCCTGCTCCCTCTTTGTTTAACATATTTTCAGGCACATACCTCGTGTTGCTAGAGGCTGTTCATGCATACTGGAGCCTCACATCAGCTCCAGAGCCTGAGCCGGAGCCACCCCTTGACCCTTATCGGTAGTCTGTTTATCAGTGGGATCCGGAGGAGATTGCCAACCAGGGGCACCCATAGGACACTCCTCCGTACACCGGAGAGGGCAGCTTTGACCCATGGCTCTAGACCAACTTAGGCCAATGGCCTAAGCTTGGGGGAGTACATATTTCTCACCGATATTACATTCATGTTCACACAATCATTCCAGTTGTCGGTGCTCATACTTTTTCATTGTACTATCCATGCTAGTTTAACTTCTTTTAAGCGTTCTTCTTGTGTGTTTGAAAACCTTAATAAAAACCAAAAAAATTAGTTGTAGCTTTTAGCTACTTTACTTTCCATGCGTGTAGTAGTAATAATTAAAAGAAAACCCCAAAATATTTCTCGTTCTTCTTTTGCTTGTTGGGAGCTTTCCCGTGTAAATAGTTTTGTTTCTTTTCTTTTCTTTGGGGGACGAGAGGAGAAGACCATGATGAAGATGTTGAGTGGCTCTCATATGCATTATTGTTGATCTAACAAAGAGCACACATTACCTTGTCTTCTCCCTTGTATTGAATGCTTGCAGATTCCAGCTTAGTCCAATGCACGTGCACTATTATTATTATCCACACCGTTCGGTCGTGCAAGTGAAAGGCAATAATGATGATATATGATGAACTGATTGATATGAGAAAAGCTGGTATGAACTCGACCTATCTTGTTTTTGTAAATATGATTAGTTCATCGTTCCTGATTCAGCCTATTATGAATGAAACATGTTTGCAATGACAATTAGAGATTATAGTTGCCCATTTCATGCTTAATTTGCTAGGAGTTTATAATGGTTTACCTTGCATGCCAACATGCTATTACAATGGTTGTGATGCGGTATGATAGGGTGGTATCCTCCTTTGAACGATTCGAGTGGCTTGACTTGGCACATGTTCACGCATGTAGTTGAAACAAAATCAACATGGCCTCCACGATATTTATGTTCATGGTGAATTATATCCTACTCATTCTTGCACTCAGTGTTGATTAATTTTAATGCATGATCATGACTGTTGTCGCTCTCTAGCTGGTCGCTTCCCAGTCTCTTTCTAGCCTTCACTTGTACTAAGCGGGAATACTGCTTGTGCATCCACTTCCATAAACCCCAAAAGTTATTCCAGATGAGTCCACCATACCTTCCTATATGTGGTATCTACCTGCCGTTCCAAGTAAATTTGTATGTGCCAAACTCTAAACCTTCAAATGAAATTCTGTTTTGTATGCTCGAATAGCTCATGTATCAACTAGGGCTATCTATATCTTCCATGCTAGGTGGGTTATTCTCAAGAGGAGTGGACTCCGCTCCTCATTCACGAGAAAATGGCTGGTAACCGGGATGCCCAGTCCCATGCTTAAATTAAAATAATTGCAAACAAAACTCCTCCAGGATTGTTGTTAGTTGGAGGCACCCGTTGTTTCAGACAAGCCATCGATTGATGTTTGTCGGTGGTAGGGGGAGTATAAACTTTACCATTCTGTTTGGGAACCGCCTATAAGGTGTGTAGCATGGAAGATATCGAGATCTCTCGGTTTTTATGTTGACAATGAAAGTATACCACTCAAAATATTATTCATCTCTATTTCAAAATCGAGCTCTGGCACCTCTACAAATCTCTGCTTCCCTCTGAGAAGGGCATATCTATTTACTTTTATGTTGAGTCATCATCCTCTTATTAACAAGCACCAGTTGGAGAGCACCATTGTCATTTGCATGCATTACTGTTAGTTTACATTGAGTATGACTGTGACTGGATCTCTTTTACCATGAATTACAATGTTTAGTCAGTCCTTGATCTTCAGAGGTGCTCCGCATTTATGTTTTGCGGTCTCAGAAAGGGCTAGCGAGATACCATCTTGTTATATCATATTATGATTGTTTTGAGGAAGTGTTGTCATCCGAGATTTATTATTATTGCTCGCTAGTTGATTATGCCATTGATATGAGTAAACATGAGACCTAAATGTTATTGTGAATATGGTTAGTTTATAATCTTTGCTGAAAACTTGAATGCTGGCTCTACATATTTACAACAACAAGATCAAACAGAGTTTGTAAAATTTTTTCTTTATCACTTTTAGTTTGTCAACTGAATTGGTTGAGGACAAGCAAAGGTTTAAGCTTGGGGGAGTTGATACGTCTCCATCGTATCTACTTTTCCGAACACTTTTGACCTTGTTTTGGACTCTAACTTGCATGATTTGAATGGAACTAACCCGGGCTGACGCTGTTTTCAGCAGAATCGCCATGGTGTTATTTTTGTGCAGAAATAAAAGTTCTCAGAATGACATGAAACTTCACGGAGAATATTTTTGGAATATATAAAAATACTAGCGAAAGAATCAACGTCAAGGGGCCCACACCCTGTCCACGAGGGTGGGGGCGCACCCACCCCCCTGGGGCGCGCCCCCTGTCTCGTGGGCCCCCTGAGGCTCCACCGACCTCAACTCGCAACTCTATATATTCATGTTCGGGGAGAAAAAAATCAGGGAGAAGGATTCATCACGTTTTACGATACGGAGCCGCCGCCAAGCCCTAATCTTTCTCGGGAGGGCTGATCTGGAGTCCGTTCGGGGCTCCGGAGAGGGGAATCCATCGCCATCGTCATCATCAACCTTCCTCCATCACCAATTTCATGATGCTCACCGCCGTGCGTGAGTAATTCCATCGTAGGCTTGCTGGATGGTGATGGGTTGGATGAGATTTATCATGTAATTGAGTTATTTTTGTTAGGGTTTGATCCCTAGTATCCATTATGTTCTGAGATTGATGTTGCTATGACTTTGCTATGCTTAATGCTTGTCACTAGGTCCCGAGTGCCATGATTTCAGATCTGAACCTATTATGTTTCCATGAATATATATGAGTTCTTGATCCTAGTTTGCAAGTCAATAGTCACCTACTATGTGTTATGATCCGGTAACCCCGAAGTGACAATAATCGGGACCACTCCTGTTGATGACCGTAGTTTGAGGAGTTCATGTATTCACTAAGTGCTAATGCTTTGTTCCGGTACTCTATTAAAAGGAGGCCTTAATATCCCTTAGTTTCCAATAGGACCCCGCTGCCACGGGAGGGTAGGACAGAAGATGTCATGCAAGTTCTTTTCCACAAGCATGTATGATTATATTCGGAATACATGCCTACATTACATTGATGAACTAGAGGTAGTTTTGTGTCACCCTATGTTATAACTATTGCATGAGGAATCGCATCCAACATAATTATCCATCACTGATCCA
This sequence comes from Triticum urartu, assembly GCF_003073215.2. Lineage (NCBI taxonomy): Eukaryota > Viridiplantae > Streptophyta > Magnoliopsida > Poales > Poaceae > Triticum > Triticum urartu. The sequence goes on along the minus strand of NC_053028.1, from coordinate 628,350,772 downwards.
TTGCCTATGAGCTTTTCACATATTGATCTTTGCTTAGTTACTTTTCCATTGCCACTGTTACGCTTGCTATAAAACTACTACTGTTACTTTTGCTACCGTTACAATCACTACAAAACTAATACTGTCACTTTTGCCACCATTACCGTTACTTCCATACTACTTTGCTACTAAATACTTTGCTGCAGATATTAAGTCTTTCAGGTGTGGTTGAATTGACAACTCAGTTGTTAATACTTGAGAATATTCTTTGGCTCCCCTTGTGTCGAATCAATAAATTTGGGTTGAATACTCTACCCTCGAAAACTGTTGCGATCCCCTATACTTGTGGGTTATCAGAATACAAAAATAATAAGAACACACCAGACCCTACATGATTAGAAATTCAGCGCAAAAAGGAGCAAAGTCATGCAAGACTGAAACTTTACCTAGGTGGAAAAAAAAACTCCGAAGCGATCAAAACAGCGGTCAACAAACTACAACAACGATCATCTGCACCAACCATCTCTTGACATTACAAAGACAATGAGAAATTCTCTCCAATAGCAATGCCTTCAGAAAGGGAACAACGGTCAAGTGTCGTTTTCATCGAATCTAACTACCAAAGGTTAAATCCTTAATTTACACTTGAAAATAAAAGTTGGGGCAAATATGAGCAATGTCTTCAATAAGGCAACAATGCAAAAACACCACTGATGGAGTCCTAGAGTAGGGGGTCCTTGGGTGTCCGGTCTATTCGATATGGGCCAGACTGATGGACCGTGAAGATAAAACAAAATACTACCCCTGTGTCCGGATAGGACTCCTATATGCGTGGACGACAAATTTGGTGTCCGTTTGTACTATTTCCTTCGCTTGTAAACCGACTCTGTACAACCCTAGGCCCCTCCGGCGTATATATATAAACCGGAGGATTTACTCCGTAGAGGCTATCAGAACAACCATACGCTAGACAGCTAGGGTTTGGCCATTACGATCTTGAGGTAGATCAACTCTTGTAATCCCTATACACATTGAATATAATCAAGCAGACATCTTCGGACCCCCTACCCGAGATCTGCCGGTTTTGACACCGACATTGGTGCTTTCATTGAGAGTTCGGCTGTGTTGTCGACAGAAGGATCGATGACTCGCCTTGTCATCAACGATGACACTGTTTCCAAGGAGACCTTACTCCCTGGCCAACTCTTGGTGTTTGGCGGCTTCGTGCTACATGCCAACTCGACCGGTCACCTTGAGCAGGTCAACAGCTATGCCCCTGGTCACCAGATCAGGTTTGGAAGCTTGAACTACATCGCCAATATCCAAGGAGACCTAATCTTCGAGAGGTTCAGGGCCTCGGCCGCCGCTCCCCACCCACACGAAGGAGCCCCCCGGATCTACTATCAGTTCCCATCCAGGGGTCGATGCTCGTGTCCGCCTCGGCCTTAGATCCGGGGCAGACCCCTTCGTCCGAAGACGGGAGGTGAACCCTGCCGGACTCACTCCCATCATGGAGCTTCTAGCCGGAGACCCAGAGGCAACTACGCCGTCGACGGATCCAGAATCAAACAGGACTCCCCCATCATCGAGAAGCCAGACTCCCCATTGGGCACCAACTCCGAACTCTTGCGGTCTGTGCCCTTCGAGATCGGTCTAGCGGTTATCGCCGAATCTAGTTCCACAGATCCTCATACGTCTGGCACCAGAGACAATGACACTCCGTACAATGCCGAAGACCCCGAAAACCCTATGGAGTCTGCGTTCAAGCAAGATGAAAGGGAAGAGTGTCAATTCAGCCCCAAAGAACTCGCCGATCACACAGACTCGGAAGATAGTGACTACTTACCTGTCTCCGAAGAGGATGTTAGCCTTGGTGACGAAGATTTGATCATCCCAGAGGAACCCCTCGAACAAGAATGCTTCAAGTGACAGCTCATCGCCACCACGCGAAGCCTGAAAAAGAAACATCGGCAGATTAAAGCCGAACAGGACACGCTCAATGACAGATGGACTAAGGTCCCAATCGCCGAGAAGGATATGGCTTTGAGCGCCTGGCAAAGAGTTACCCAAAATGCAGGCTACTGCCACAATTCGACAATGAGGCTCTTGCGCCAATACCGTCAAAATACAATCAGGCTGATCAATAGGACCGATCACCACGTGGATGGGACAAAATGACTAATTATGCCGAACACCGGCCCACACCCCCTCACCATAGAGGCAAGGAGACAGCAGCTCCAGGCTACACATACGACCCACGCCAGGACCTGACCAATAGAGTCGGCCAGACCAGGTCAATTTATGGATCAAGAGGACATGCCCCCACAAGAGATGAAGGCCATCAAGCCTGGCACGACAGACATAATCAACTCTAGGGTCAACACCGAACACATATGTCGTCCAAACTCTGTCGCGATGTCGCCCGATACAGAGGCGTCACACACCCCATGTGCTTTACCGACGAGGTAATGCAACACCAATTCCTGGAAGGGTTCAAACCCGTGAACATCGAGCAATACGATGGCACGACGGATCCCGCCGTATGGATTGAAGATTTTCTTCTCTACATTCACATGGCTCGTGGAGATGATATCCACGCCATTAAATACCTCCCTCTAAAACTGAAACGACCAGCATGACACTGGTTGAACAGCCTCCCAGAGAGCTCCATTGGAAGCTGGGAAGACCTAGAGGATGCTTTTCAGGCCAACTTTCAGGGCACCTATGTCCAGCCACCGGATGCTAATGACTTGAGCCACATAATCCATCAACCCGGAAAGTCAGTTCGCAAACTTCGGAATCGGTTCTTAATTAAAAAGAACCAAATCATGGACTGTCTGGATGCCGAAGCCTTAGCGGCATTTAAGCATAGCGTCCGTGAGGAATGGATCGCCCGACACCTTGGCCAGGAAAAGCCAAAGACTATGGCGGCTCTTACCACACTTATGACGCGCTTTTGTGCGGGCGAAGATAGCTGGTTGGCTCGTAGAAGCAACAGTACTAGCAACGCAGACACTTCTGATGTCACACCCTAGCTAGTCCATGCATTAGAGTGTGCATCATGTTTACTTTCATCAGAAACTTGAAATGGGAAAGGCAGAACCCCCAGCACCCCTCCTGAAATCAACTAGGGTTTACTAAAAATAATTTCAATGAACCTGAAATGCCCTTCTAAAATGTTCACCCTCTTTGCCTTGGGTTAGAACCTCTGGCAAAATAGGTGCACAATTTTCTAGGTCAACAAAGGTCACTGGATTAAATCATATGTATGTTGCCTTTGGACATTTAAATGCTAATAAATAATTTAAATGTTCAAATAATTCTGGAAGTAAATGTTTTCTGTTGGAAATAATTTAAACAGAGGCCACATTTATTTTCAGGATTTTTGGAAACGTTTTAGTATTTTATCTAAAGCTAAACAGTTGCAATTTAATAGAAAACAGAAACAAAAATCAAAAAAAAAGAGAGAAGAAAGTCCACCTGGGCCTTACCTGTGCTGGCCCAGCCACCTGGCTCGGCCCAGCCTGCTGGCGCTGCCAGTCGTCGTCCTCCTCGCGCCAGAAGGACGCGGAGCGCGTGGCCGGCGCCCGCGGCCACACGCCGGCCACCTCCTGCTTCCGCCGACGCCCGGGAGACGCCCTGAAGTGCCACGCGACCCCCACGTCTCCCTCTCGCACTCGCTCACTCTCCCCCTCGTCTCCCTCTCTCTCTCCCGCGACGGCCGAGCGCGTACCTCGCCGCCGATCGCCATAGTCGCCACCACAGGCACCCCCTCGCCTCTCCGACGAGCCCATTAGCTCCGCCTTGACTCCCTCGTCCTCCCCACCGAGCCACGCATCGCCGGAGGCCCTGCATCACCGCCCTCGCCCTCGTCTTCAACCTCGGGCACCCGAGCCATCTCCGGTCGAATTCGCCGCCGCCAGAACCTCCCCGAGCCCGCTGACCCCCTCTCCGACTCCGCTATGAGCTTCTCTTCCTTTCCCCCTAGTTCCCGTGATCGATTACGCCTCGTAGCCACCGCTCCCTCCGAGCCCGAGCGCTCCTCGCCGCCGGCCATGTCGCCGTCGTGGCTACGACCGTGTAAGCACGCGTCCGAGCGCCTCACCGTGCTCAGTACAGCACCAGGAACCTGTAGCCACCCCAGTTTCTCCCTCCCGTGCACCGTAGCGTCGATTCCGACCTCGCCCGAACTTCGGCCGCCGCCACGAGCTCGATTCCGGCGAGCTCGCTCCACCCCAGTTCCTCCCACCTGCCCCACTAGATGCGCACGAGCCCCAGCTACGCGTAGCACGTCTCCGCCGTCGATTTGGTCACCGGAGGACCAAATCCGAAGCCCTCCGCCGTCTCGGGCCTCGCCGGTGTCGAGCCGCCAGTGAGTTGACCCAGTTTGACCCTGGGTGGGCCCAGGAAGACCCCCCCTGAGTCTATGACAGGTGGGGCCGGTCGGCTAACTAAATTAGGATTAGTCTTAATTAATTTTAATTAAATCAGTCACTGACATGTGGGCCCAGGCCCCATTGATAAATAATTAGTGTTAATCTAATTTTGCTAATTAGCTGAGAGGCTGACAGAAGGGGCCCACCAGTCAGGTTTGACCTGGGCTGGCGCCTTTGACCTGCTGACGTCACCCTGACGCGTTGCTGACGCAGTAATTGATTTTCTGGATTTATTTTTATACAGGAAATTCCAGAAAATATTTCAAACTTCAAATATTCATAGAAATTCAACCATAGCTCCAAATGAGACAAATTATATATGAAAAATTATCAGAAAAATTCAATCTACCCATCTGTAATGGTTTCATGCATGACAAAACAAGTTTACCTTGCTGCTTAGGCAGAATAAGGTAATGCACTATAAATGCCATGTTTAATGAGCTAATATTTGAATCCTTGATTCAAATGAGTTCATCCCTTTCTACTTTAGCCTGCATTAGGCCAAGACACAATCATATTGCCATGTCATAGCATGCATCATATTGTTGCATATTGTCGTGTGTTGATTGTGTTCCGATGTGTTCTCCGTGGTAGGTTCTGCCTCCGAGGATACTCACGAGTATCCAACTGAAGGGCAGTATCCCGCTACCACTCCATCAGGCAAGCAACCATTGATCATTTCGATACAACCCATGTTCTCGCTCCTGCTCTTGTTTACTGCATTAAGACATCGCGATTCAAACTGCTGTGTGCTATGGTAGTTGAACCCTTATCCTCTGCATGACCTGTCATTGCCACAGTAACTAGATGAAACCCACTAGCATGTGTAGGAGTTGTTTGAGCCATGTTTTGTGATTCCTACCTTGCTATGCCTGCTATGCTTAGAGTTGTGTCAGGTCTGGCTCATCTGGGTGATGGGCTAGAGTGAAATGCTTAAGTCGGTAATGTGAGGGATGTGTTGAACATGTTTTGGTAAAGGTATCGATGAGAGGCCATGTAGGAGTACATGGTGGGTTGTTTCATTGAGGCCGTCCCTAAGAACTGAGATCTGTATGTGTGATTTAAGATGCAGTTACTACCGTACGTTGGGCCCGAAACCAATGGACCCCCTCGGCTTCTTAATCACCCTAGTACTCTGTCCAGGAGTTGCAATTAGTTTCTGGTGTTTGTAGGTTATGTGTTGGCGGCCGTGCGTAGCGCTGACCCTAGGGGTGGGCTATGTTGCGGTAGATACACCGTGGCACGGTGTACCGAGTCACCCGTTTGGTGTCTCGGGAACCCTGTTCACATCGTTCGGGGCCGTATGTGGAAACCTCGGCCGGACTCCCTGCGGATGGAACCTGGATAGGTGATAAACCTGGACTAGGGGCTTAAGTGTTTAGGTAGGCCGTGGCTGACACCCTCGCTGGGCTTCCGCTTGAAGGTTGCCGAGTACATGTCGTGTAAGCGGCGGTAAGTGGTGAAAGCGTGTATGACGAAGTACACCCCTGCAGGGTATAAAACTATTCGAATAGCCGCGCCCGCGGTAAAGGACTACTTGATTGCCTATATAGTTCATAGACAAGTTAATGAATACTACTAAAAGACTCAAGATAAGTGTGAGTATCGAGGATGGCCCTCTTGTAGGATGATGAGGGAGGATCCCCGGTGGTGTATTGTGTTGGTGAGTAGTGGACTCGTGTGCGAAAACTATTTTATTGGTGAAGATCCATAGGATAGCTTAGCCAAGAGTCAAAGCTGGCTTGCTGCATCAACCCCACCACCTTCTTGAGAATAAGCATGTATAGTAGGTTCTGATGTAAGACTTGCTGAGTACCTTTGTACTCATGTTTGCTTATTTATTGTTTTCAGACGACAACACTGCCCCCTCCGATGGGTTTTATGTAGACCTTGACGTCGACGAGTGACTAGCCACCCAGGTGGTGATCCCGGCCATGGAGGGCCCTATGTAGATAGACAGGCTTCGAGAAGCCTTCTTTCCTTCTAGAGTCTGTACCCAGACTAGTTGCTTCCGCATGTGCTTGTATGTTTGTATGATTGAGTGTCGGGTCATGTGACCCCTATCTGTATGAACATGTTATGTATGGCTCTCTGGAGCCTTTAAATAAAGTACTTGAGTTGTAGAGTTTTGTTGTGATGCCATGTTGTATGTACTCATATCGGGCATATTGTGTGTATGATTGAAATGCTTGGTATGAGTGGGATCCGACAATCTAGTTGTTTATCCTTGGCAGCCTTTCTTATGGGGAAATGTAGTCTAGTGTTCCTCGAGCCATAGTAGTCCGCTACAGCCCGGTTCACCGGAGTCCTGCTAGCCCAGCACTACTGTTCAGGACACTTGACTGGCCGGCATGTGTTTCACTTCGTCCCTATGTCTGTCCCTTCAGGGAAATGTCACACGGTGACTTCCGGAGTCCTGCCTAGCCTGCTACAGCCCGGGGTTCCCCGGAGTCCTGTTAGCCCAGTGCTACAGCCCGGAATCACTCGTTGATGACCGACATGTTCGATGTGATTCATGTATGCCTGTCTCCATAGGTTTGTGCCGCTTTGGGTTCATGACTAGCCATGTCGGCCCGGGTTCTCTGTCATGTGGATGCTAGCGACACTATCATATACATGAGCCAAAAGGCGCAAACGGTCCCGGGCCGTGGTAAGGCGACACCCGTGGGATACCGTGCGTGAGGCCGCAAAGTGATATGAGGTGTTACCGGCTAGATCGATGTGACTTGGAATCGGGGTCCTGACATCTGAGGCCAGGGATGGCAATGGCAGGACACGGTGCAACAAAAACAACCATCGAAACAATAAGAAGAAACAGAGGACACAATAGTAAACGTTGGATTCAGTGGCTCCAAACCCGATCAGCGGAAGAAGCTGTTCAAAGGCAATAGGGATGGTCCATCCAACTTGGACAAAATACTAGAGCGACCTTGCCAGATTCATAGCACCCCTAACAAGCCTGCCAATCACACCAACAGAAATTGTTGGGTTTTCAAGAAGGCCGGTAAGTTAGATGCTGAGCATAAGGGGAAAGGACCTCAAAGCAAGGACGATGATGAACCTCGCCCACCGAACACCGGGGGGCAGAAACAATTCCTTGCCAAAGTGAAAACGGTGAACATGATGTATGTCACTCACATCCCCAAGAGGGAGCGCAAACGCGCATTACGGGATGTCTACACCGTAGAGCCTTTCGCCCCAAAATTTAACCCATGGTCGGCTTGTCCGATCACCTTTGATCGCAGGGACCACCCAACCAGTATCCACCATGGAGGTTCGGCGACCCTGGTACTCGATCCTATCATCGATGGGTACCATCTTACTAGAGTCCTTATGGACGGCGTCAACAACCTTAACTTGATCTACCAGGATACCGTCCATAAGATGGGTATCGACCCATCAAGAATCAAGCCTAGCAACACTACCTTTAAATGGGTGATACTCGGCGGGGAGGCCCGCTGCACAAGCTCCTTAACACTGGAAGTAGTATTCAGCTCTCTAGACAACTTACATAGCAAAGAATTGATCTTCGACATCGTCTCTTTTCACAGTGGTTATCATGCACTGCTTGGATGAACTGCTTTCGCCCGCTTTAATGTAGTCCCGCACTATGCCTATCTAAAGCTAAAAATGCCCGGACCTCGTGGCGTCATTACAATAAATGGGAATATGGAGCGCTCCCTCCGTACTGAGGAACACACCGCGGCCCTAGCAGCCGAAGCACAGGGCGGCCTCATCAAGCCGCACAACTCATCGGTCATCAAGACCCATGACACTGCTAAGCAAGTCCGATCCGCATTACAATGCGATAGCCCGGTGGAGCTGGTGCTCGAATAGCAGTTTAGCCTCCGCCGATCGCCCATAAGGTTGCGACATACGTACCACGCGTACATAAGTACGCACTTAAAATACCTTGGGTAGTGCCGGAGGCACACCGCGGAAGAGGTCCATAGTACGGCTTGACCCTATTTGGGCCTCAAACATTTTTTTCCACTGTAGGTTCATTAAGGAACCTACCTGATCTACGGTTGAACAGGGGATCTTTCCCAGGTCCCTCTTTCTAGCGAATGACCATCATACTCCTCCCCTACAAGGATGTATCACCAAGGAGAAACGGTGCAGACGTGCAGCAGAGCGTTATTGGGATCTTCAAACCACAACTTTTAGGCCCTGTGTAAACCTTTACCTTGTGTAAATTTTTTGGCATGTAAAATGGCCTCGATATTCATGGCATTATTTGTAATAACACGGCTCGACGTATTAATCAGGGTATAAAGGAATCAACTGATCACCACTTGTGTTTGGCATTCACTTTATTTTCATATTACCATCCGTATTCCCTCCCTACTTCAGATTGCCGCACGTGCTTTAGTCCGTGCTTAACACCGGGGGCTGTATTCGGCCATGCACATTTCAAGTCTGAACACCTATAGGGAACTCTTCGGTGTCCCGAATATTACATTATATGCATCAGCTCCGAATCATGTCTTTGGTCTATAATTGAGTTGCCTGATTCCTGTGCTTACCACCTTATGTTGCGCTCGTTCGGCTAAGGTAGTGAAGGAAGAACTACTGCAATTGTATTTTTGGCTCGTCCGGTCAAGTACCTCAGTAGAGAAAGTCGAAAACTGACTATCATGATAAGCGAGAGCTAGTCGGCGATTCGACGACTTAGTATTATACTACAAATCGTTAGCGATTCACCTCGTGTTATACGAGGGGCTGGTCTTCGTCCGGCCACGTGGGAAAGGCACCGTAGTCTGGATAGCCGCACACGCACAAGGTGCTAGTACTTAGCTCCACAGTCAAACTCCTATGGCTAAGTGAAAGTAATAAAGCCGCATAGTACGATTGCCTGGTTCACCCGGCGGACACCTCCTTTACGGACCAAGACGTTGGATAAAGTATGGTCACGCGTTATGTCGAACACCCCTGCAGCATCTACAAGGGGGCTGAAGCCGACGACTAGCAACTATCAAAAATGGAAGAATAAATGGCCGCAGAGGAGGAAAAATCGTTTGAAACAAAAGGCGCAAACATAGATTGTACAACCCGAACACACTTAATCAAATATTACGTCCTTAGAACATTGACCCTCTATCATCCGGGCTTCTTCTAGGATGTCACCGAAGTACCCTCCGGCTGCCGATAATCTTTGACTTAGGGCGGGCCTGCGGTTGCGACTTTGGTGGCCTTCATCTTTGCCCATTGCATCTTGACACGGGCTAAGGTCATCCGGGCACCCTCTATGCAGGCTGACCACTTCATAGCATCAATCCGAGGCCGCGTGTCGACAAGCCACTTCACCAAACTGAAGTAGCTACTAGGAATCAGCTCGGCCGGCAATAGTTGGACTATTAGGCCCTTCATGGCTAAGCCTGCGACCCTATGTAGCTCCGTCAGCTGCTCCAGCTGGTCATTCAAAGGTGTCGGGTGCTCCGGCGCTAGAAATTGTGACCAGAACAACTTCTCGGTCGAGTTCCCCTCCTGGGCTCGGAAGAATTGTGTGGCATTGGCGGCACTCTTCGAAAGATCCGCAAACATGCCCGGAGAACTCCACACTCGGGTGAGCAAAGCATACCTCTGACCTCCAAAGATACTCTGCAAAAGAAAGGCCTCACCAGCCGCCATCTACCTCGCCTAATGGATCTCTTTGCGAGCACTCCGGGACTCAATCCATGCTTCTTTGGCATCATGAAGAGTGTTTGCAAGATCGGACGATTGGGTCGAAGTATTCTCCTCCAAAGTTTCGCATTTGCTGATGGCATCCTTCAGCTCCTGCTCGACTTCGGCCACGCAAGCTTTGTGTTGGCGGCGGGCAGCTTGCTCGGTCTTTAGTTCAGCAGCCGCTTTGTCAGCGGCTTCCTTATTCGCCTCTGCCTCTTTCTTGGCCTGGCCAGCTGCGATCATAATCAAAGCATTTCATCAGTTACCCTCTAAATATAGATATCACTTCTGATATAAAAATAAATTCCTTCTTAACATTGTACGCATACCTTGCGTCTCGTCGAACCGCTTATTAATGTGGTCGAGTTCCTCATCAGCCACCTGAAGCTTCCAATTGAGTTCGGAAACTTCTGCGGCATGGGCGGTTGCCGCCAACATGGAGGCCTATTACAATATCAGCATAATATGTTACTTCCATGAATAGTATGTGGATCCTCTGTCCGGTTTCTTCTATACTGGACAGAGTCTCAGGGGCTATTGTCTGTATACAAGATTAATCTTCTATATGAAAGGTTTTTAGAACATTACGTCACATACCTCAAAGCCTGTCAGTAGGCTGGAGAAGGCTTCATTCAGTCCGTTTTTAGTAGACTGAACCTTCCCCGTAACCGGACCCATCAGGGTGCGGTGCTCCTCCACAACGGAAGCACTTTGCAGTGCTTCCTCCGGAGTGTTGGGCACCTCCGAGTTAGTGGAGGCTGCAGATGGAGCTGATGTCTCCCCCCTCTTTCGAAGGGGGATGCTTATCCGATCCTGGAGCCATGTTGGTCTCCGGAATTGTGTTCGGCTGCATCCCGGATTGTTGGGGGTCCCCACCGGCGGTTGTCATAGGGGTCGCCTCCCCTAGGTCTTCGACAACCGAGGTATTTACCTCGGGTGCTCTCTCGACGGCCTCGTTCACCCCCTCTCGGCCAGGGGAGGCCCTTCGGGACGACACTTCGGTGTCCCCCACGACGATATGCAAGGGGGCTTGAGGCGGCGTGTCACTCTCTGCCATCTCGGGCGGCAGAGAATCCCCTCCGATAATGGAGTTTGCGGGAGCTCGCCGGGAGGACTGAAAATCAAATAACAAAATAACTTATATAATGGAAGCAGGAAGACATAAGATAAACAAGTAAGTATCTGAATACTTATGATTCGGCCAGGGGCTTCACCCTGGGAGGTCTCTTGGGTACTAGTTCAGACTTTGAGTCTGAACTGTCCGGGAGGGTCACCTTCCCTCTCTTGGGTACCTCCCTCTTCGGGTCCTTGGAGGTCGCCCTCTTCTTCTTCCTCCCCTTACGAGGGGAGTCACTTTCCACCACCTCCTCCTCTTCTTCCTCGTCTCCCTCGTGGGAAGAGAGGGCTTCGGTCTCTCTGGACACTGTGTCCGAAGGACCTTTGTGGCGGGGGCCGCCCTTGGCCTCCTTGCCTTTCTTCTTCTTGGACTTCTTCTCCGGCGCCTAATAGGGCGCCGGGACCAACATCTTCGTTAGCTGGGGTGTGGCTGGGTTCTCAGGCAGCGGGCCTGATAGTTGATCTGCTCTTCCTTTGCCGTCCAGCCCTGTATTGAAGGCATGCAATATATGATATCTGAATTATTAACCTAATAGGTCTTCAAAAAAATTATGCTCACCGCTGAGGCCGGGTTCTCGATGTCGAGTCCGATGTCTTCGGTCTTCACCGGCCAACTTTTCTTGGCCTTGAAGAGCTACTTCCATATATCTTCGTGCATGGTGCCGAAGAAGTGCTTCAAGGTCCGTGGCTCCTCCGGATTGAACTCCTAAATGGGGGAGGCCTGGAGTTGGCAGGGAAGGATGCGGCGGAAGAGCATCACTTGAATCACGTTTGTGAGACCGGTATTCGCACCCAACACATTGGAGATGCATTTCTGTAGCATCTTCACCTCTGGTTGGGACCCTCAATCAAGGCCCTTGGTGGTCCATGAGGTGAGTCTCGTGGGGGCGGGGGTCCGGATCTAAAGCCAGGCGTGGCTACCCAGTTGGCGTCGCGGGGTTCGGTGATGTAGAACCACTCCTGCTGCCACACCTTGAATGTCTCTACAAATAACCCTTTGGGCCAGATGGCATTGGGGAGCTTGCTTACCATAGCCCCGCCGTAGTCCCCATGTTGTCCGTCAACCACCTTTGGCTTCATATTGAAGACCTTGAGCCACAGGCCAAAGTGTGGGGGGATGTAGAGAAGAGCCTCACTGCCGGTGTCAAAACCGGCGGAACTCGGGTAGAGGGTCCCAAGCTGTGTATCATGGATCGATGGGTAACAGGAGACAGGGGACACGATGTTTACCCAGGTTTGGGCCCTCATGATGGAGGTAAAACCCTACGTCCTGCTCTTATTTATATTGATGGAGTATCAAGTACAGAGTTTATCTACCTCGAGATCATATGTTGTGGTCTAAAACCTAAGGGTATGATCAATAATATCATAATCATCTATTGACTAGCCCGGCCTCGGCTTATATAACATACCAGAGGCCTAGCACAACAAGTGTCCTAGTCGAATACGTTGGTGGAGAGGAGTCCTTGTCTTGATCACCAAGTCTTGTGGAATCTTCCTCGTATATGTCTTCGGCTGTCCGAACTGGCCCATGAGTAAACGGCCATGGGGGTCCTCAGCCCAATCCAACTGATCGGGAGACGATGTAGTGAGTACCCCCTAGTCCAGGACACCGTCAGTAGCCCCCTAACTGGTCTTCAAGTTGGGGACGCTCCTCGGTTCTTCCGAACTATTCTTCGTCTTCGGTCGTCGGTCTTGAAAACTGGTTCAACAAATCTTCCCATCTTCTATCTTGAGGATTGCTAAGCTAAATCTGAAGATCTCACACGTCGGGTATCCGAGGAGCCCTTTAAGTCTTCGGCCTTTATCAATGCCTTGTTATTTTTATACCACACCTCGGGTTTGAAATTGTTCCCAGGCGGCGGCGTCCTCTTACGGCCGAGCTCCAACGCCGGACTGCATTCGAGGTACCTTTTGCAGCCGAGCACCAACGTCGGACCACTTTCCGAGCTCCAACGCCGCAATGTATACGGGCTCCAATGCCGGACTAAATCCGAGGTGTCATAAATCACCTTGGTTCAAAAATGTTGAAGGATTTTAGCCGAGCTTAATGCCGGAAATGCCCTCTATAGAGCCAGCCACTAGTGCCCGAGCTTTATGCCGGACTGCTTCCGAGGTGGTGCACCACCCCGACCGTGGGCCGATTTTTTGTTAGTATTTTTGATTGGTGCAATTTATTCTCTGCCGAGATATATAGCAAGTAGCCCTCAAGGTGTGTATCGGTCTAAAACCCGAGATGCACATGAAGGATACATCAGACCGCTGATCCCAGTAGCCGCTGAGACTCAGGTTGATTTGCAAAATCGGCCCGAGGATCAACTCCTAGCTCGGCAGAATACTTCGGGACACAAAAAGCGGCATGCTCAGTCCTGGAGACTCAGGTTGGGTGCGGCCGACCAACCTGAGGATCAAAATCTCCTCAGAAACTGTATTGCACTTAAAATTTTCTGCATTGGATAGGCAATGCAGTAGCTCCCGAGACACTGGTCGGGCGGCAACACCAGATCAGGGGATCGATGTGCCCCTTTAATATTTGTAAATAATAAGACTGAAGCCCAGTAGCCCCCGAGCCTTAAAGCGGGCACGGGTGGCCGAATTAATGATCGATATCCATAGTAAATCACAAATTATGTGTAATGACTCTAAGTACTTTACGTCATTAATGCTCGGATCCGTATTGTACAAAACTTTGTTGACCGACCATCGGCTTCCACCTCCTCGGCCAGTAGCCGAGGAGTGTTTTTCCTACTTTATAAAGCCTTTATGAGGGCAAAGATTTACGACAAACAAGGCAATCTGGCCATACAGTTTTATAAACAAAGACGCAGAGAGATATGTTATATTACTGGCTAACATAAGAAATGTCTTCCAAAGAAAATAGTCCCGCTATCGGTTCCTTTCTTTGGGTTGTCATGCTAAGCATGATCATGAAACCTCAGTTCTAATGTAAGAGCAAAATATTGAGGATTTAGTTTGGAGGCTAGTTACTAGCCTCCGGTAGTGTTCGGCGACAATCGAGGTCAAGCCGTAAACACTTCGGCCAATGTTATGAATGGCCCATTATTTAACACAGTCATCGGATCGCTGACCAGTTTACGCTTATTGTGACAGTCAGTTTTCAGCTTTCTCCACTGAGGTGCTTAACCATGTGAGCTGGAAGCACAATCGCAGTGGTTCTCCCTTTGCACACCTAGCTGAACAAAGCGGAACGTATGAGGCAAGCGCAGGAGCCGGGCAACCCAACTATTGACCGAAGATACAATTCGAAACCGATGCATATATAGCGATATCCGAGAATGTTTTTGCCGAATCTCTAAAGGTGTCCGGCATTGGACTGCGAGACTTGTGCTGAAAAAACACAAATAGTTTAAAAGTGCCATAAGCTTGGAAAACCAAAAAATGTCAGTAAAAACTTGACGTACGAACAAGATCAAGTGTTCGGTGCCAATCCGAAAATTGGAAAAAAATGTGCTTCTGTCGTGCTTTAACATGACACATCCGATCTCAAGACTTCACGTGGGTCAGCCTACGGCTTCAAGCTCCTTATCCCAAAGGCGAAGTACTTCTCCGAGGCCAGTTTAGCAAATTAAACTCAAGCGGATTTTAGAGTGAAGATAGGCTATCCGGCTATTAACCATAAACTCGAGTCGAAAAAGGAGCGATAGAAAAAGACTTTGCAACGACCAAGAAGAAAACACATTTACTATAAAACAACTCATATAAATTTGAAGATCCCCCAAGTGACTTGGGTAAAAGAATTTTATGTATAATGATTGTATATACCTAAGTACTTATATCATATCTATGTTCACCCGACCTTTAAACACGTCTTAACCGACCGTCGGCTTCTCCCTCTTCAGCCAAGGGCCGAAAAGTGTCATGTACTCCACCTGTCAAGAGTATCGACTGTGTTTCCGATGACCAGGCAATCAGGCCATAAGGCTGTAACAGACAAAGCCTGCTCAGGGAACTTATGCTATATTACTGACGAAGTGTAAGAAGCATCTTTGAAGAAAATAGTACCCCCACCGATACCTTTCTTCGGTGCTCATTATTACTATGAGACTTGTGCAATAGATTTTTTGTACTCATGAGTTCCGTTCTGTGCCGACCATGATTGAAAACAATAAGAGCGCTAGCTTTCGGCTTCACCCAGTCTAAGGTCAGAGCTCGGATGACCCGGCCGTGACAATCGCAGAGGTGCTCCCTTTACTCCCTAGCCGAACAATCGGGAACGTAGGGGTAAGCACAGGAGCCAGGCAACCCAGCTTGCAAATCGCTTAGGTCAATATGGTGCATATTGTGGCATAATACATGAACAAGGAACGAAGCCGTATAAGTATAATCACATGCAAGAGGAAAAGCTCCATCAAAGGAGCCCCCAAATAAACGAGGTATTTGAATATGCGCATCACAAACATAGTTTTGACAAGGAACTTTGTCACAAACAACTTTGTGCCGAAAAGTATAATGCTTGGTCGAACCGAACAAAATTTAAAACTGAAAGTTTTTGAGCATGAAAGCAACTTAGTTGGTTAATGTGCTCAGTGTTGATGACGTGATTTGGGCTTGTGGCGGGATGATTTGGGCCCATTAATCTGTGACAGATCCGACAACGTTCGCAGTCCTCGGCATGGCCGAGGTCCCAGCCCCCAGGCCCGAGGTGTCCGAGCAAGGAGTCCGGCACTCCGGAGTAGTGACCACCTAACGCAGTCAAAATTAATTACCTGCACACATAAAACAGTGCGGTCTAGGAAATAATAATATATATATAATCATTGCATAATTGCTTTACGCAAAAATAATTTATTTAAAGAAATGTGGCCTGGCGCCGAAGCCAATGTCGATGCAGGGCGTCAGCATGACGCAGTGAAGGTGTGACAAAGCCTGAATTTGCAGGGCGGTCCAGGCTCCGGATGCGGCGTTCGCCGAACTATGTACGGAAATTGACCGAACCACCACGCGACCGTTTTTAATGTGGCCGCCATTTGATAGACCTGTGTACAGATGATGGAACAAACCAGAGCAATAATTCCTTCAGAAAAATAAACCCAACAAGCAAAAATTATTAGGATTAATAGCACCTGGTTTATTTGTTGTAGCATTTCAAACAAAAGCGACTCCCAAAATCAGGAACCGATCCGCACACCCATTGCCTGATGGGCGATAAAGTGATGGCCTGGTGATGCTAGCAAAGGTTGGCTTGCCGAGGCGAAGCCCTCGGTCCAGCTAACGTGACGAAGCTGGTCAGCTGGTGACGCCGAAGTCACCGGAGTATGTTGATGAAGAAATAGCCAAGTCCCCGTTCTAGCCAAGGTGACGGAGCAGGCCGGTGAGGAGTTGTTGTAGCTTCCATGTCAGCCGAGGTGTTGAAGTAGTTCGGCGTGATGGGCATTGGCTCGAAGAAGCAACAGTGCGGCCATGCCGACCCGGGTCGTAACTTGTGACGCGGCCAATGCTGGTCTGATGAAGTGACCATGCGGCGATGCCGGTGTGCCTGCTCCATGTAATCCGTAGGGCGGCGATGTTGGTGATGATTTATCCTTAGCAATTCTTAACTCTTATTCGGCTCGCCGAGGCGAGGATCTGAAGAAGTTGAGCTCGGCTAAAAAAGCGACGACATGTCTAGCGCAGGTCGGCAGTCGTGGAGCTATATTGCCGGACTGGTTTGACACCAACGTGATGGCGAAGATTACCTCAGAGGAGGATTAAAATTTTATGAGCACGTGTTAAAAACAACGCACAATACCTTAGAATAAAATTCATTTAAAAAGGTTGTCAAATATCACGTTCATAAAGAAACATGAATTCGGGTCGGATCCGTATTCGCACAGAAAACAGATCCGAAAAGTGATGCACCAATCGGAAGGTTCCCAGAGTTTGGACGCTCGGATCGAACTGAAATTTTGAGGGGGTGTTAGATATAGGAATTCCACAGCCGATCAACGGTTGGATCTTCCAAAGGACGTCCAAGATAGGAGCTGGAGACCACGCCCTAAACTCGTCCAGATTCCCGTCCAGATTTGACAGGGCTCCGCTATATCGTAGATTGCTGGAGATTCCTCCGTCGGAACTCGACCAAATTTTGCATGGTTTTTGTAGACTCAATTCCGCACAATTCCACCAAAGGGATCATCAAAGCGATGCTCGAAGAGGCGGTGACAGCGAATACAAGTTCGCTGGTCGGGAAAACAGCATGGTCGTCCGAGGGCAATGTTGACGTTGAGCCCCCGAGCTCCATGGATGATTTCTCCACGATCTTGATAGAGATCGGAGTTGATGTTTGATGAAGGCCCCTGTCCGAACATGACGATCGGAGATGGAGCGTGGTCCTCGGTCGAGCCAAGGTGACTAGTCAAGCCGGCGACAAAGATGCCGGCGTCGCAGTTGATCTGCAGGCGAGCCATTGATTCTTTGCCGATCACACAACGGAACTCTCAATGAAAGCACCAATGTCGGTGTCAAAACCGGCGGGTCTCGGGTAGAGGGTCTCAAGCTGTGTATCATGGATCGATGGGTAACAGGGGACAGGGGACACGATGTTTACCCAGGTTCGGGCCCTCATGATGGAGGTAAAACCCTACGTCTCTGCTCTTGTTTATATTGATGGAGTATCAAGTATAGAGTTAATCTACCTCGAGATCATATGTTGTGGTCTAAAACCTAAGGGTATGATCAATAATATCATAATCATCTATTGACTAGCCCGGCGTCGGCTTATATAACATACCAGAGGCCTAGGATAACAAGAGTCCTAGTCGAATACGTCGGTGGAGAGGAGTCCTTGTCTTGATCACCAAGTCTTGTGGAATCTTCCTCGTATATGTCTTCGACTATCCGAATTGGCTCATGAGTAAACGGCCATGGGGGTCCTCGACCCAATCCAACTGATCGGGAGACGATGTGGTGAGTACCCCCTAGTCCAGGACACCGTCACTCACACACGACAATGAACGCTGCTATGTGGAGGAAGGAATTAGAGGCTAGATCATGGAAATCTAGCCTGTAGTAGAACATCAGGCCCCGGACGAAGGGGTGGAGGGCAAACCCTAGCCCCCGGAGGAAATGGGGGATGAACACGACCCTCTCACCAGGCCCTGGAGTAGGAATAACCTGATCTTTGTCAGGAATCCTTTGCGCGATATCCACGGACAGATAGCCCGCGCTCTGGAGATCCATGACGTCTTTTTTGGTGACGAAGGAGGCCTCCCACTTGCCCTTGGAACCGGACCCGGCCATTGCTGGGGAGGGTGGCAGTGGTGGGAGCGATTGGAGTTGTGGGTGCTAGAGCTTGTAGGTTGGAAGACATGAGCTAGAGGAAGGCGTGGGGAAAAAGGAGGAATCTTTATCCTCTTATAGACGGTGAGAATACCAAACGTCCCCCTCTCAAGCCATAAACCTCGCCTGTTCCCAACGAGATCATGCATAAGGCGTGGATGGGTTACCCAAACCATATTGATGAGAATATCGTAATGGACAGGCACGATCTCTGTTTTGACGAGACGTGCCAATGGAGGCTAAGCCTCGAAACGCGAAACAGGATTCATGAAAACGGTTCAAAATGTTAAAGAGTCAAGTGTGATGCTTGGTCCAAAAAGTTGTCAGTAAAAGACACTGTACTTATTTTTGACGTCTTGCCTTCATGGCTAAGGGTTGTATTGATTATGCAGAGCTGGACACACACTAGTACAACGAGGTGCTATACAAACGGTTTTTAACCCCTTTCCGCAACGACATTTGGAACCGTCGCCAAGTGAGTGTGGGCGATAGGGGGGTTGTCGTGGTTTTTTCATGGCAGATGTCCTAGAGAAAGGACTTAGTCGTGGAGCCATCGCGACGGGTTAGCTTGAAGGGGTTAAAGCGGACACAGGGACGCAAGAGAGTTTATACTAGTTCGGCCCCTTCAATGAAGGTAAAAGCCTACGTCTAGTTGTGATGGAATTGATGGGGTTTCGATGACTAGGGAGCAAACAAGCTTCGCCTATGTCTCGAGTTGTTGTCTGTTGTCCTTGAACTGCCGCCGGGTTGCCCCCTTATATACACGGGTGACACCCGTCGGTTCACAGAGTCCCAACACCGGTCGATATTCATATCCGGGTTGGTCTCTCCTTATTCCTAACTTACAATACAAGTTTATATACAAATTCCGGTTTACAGCTACAAGTCTTGAACCGGCTACGGGCCTTAGGCCCTCATCTGCCTTCTTGGGCTCTATCACTTTTGGAACTACTGATGAAGTTGACCCGGCCCAGATAGGCCGGTTTACGCCCAGCAGTAATATCCCCAACATTAGGCCCCGGATTGATTTGAAGGGGTTCATGTCAATCCTTTAACAAAAACTTCATCTTCAACGTCTTCTCATAAATTGGTAAACCACCATGATGTCATCTTCTCTGATTACTGTAAACCGGAGTGACGTCACTTGTCATAACGAAGATATCCATTATGCTTCTTTATTTAATATATCTGCGGAAATCGAGGCGACAGCTCTGTTTCGTGGCCCCTTGATTGTCGCGCCCGACACATGTCTTTTTGCCTTATAAATAGGACCGAAGGGTCATTTCCTTTCTCTTTCCCTTCTTTCCTCGCATCGCCCGGCTTCAGAGCTCCGCCGCCACCGTCGACCTCTGCCTCAACCTTGGCCGCTGCATCAACCTGGGCGCACCAGAGCATCGCAGCAACCTTCCGCGTCTTCCTCAGCTCCGGTAAACCTTCTATCCTTTCCCCTGTAGATCTGTTTTAGGTTTTCACAGTTCTTCGGTATTCATCATCTGCCTCTTGCTCATACGATAGATCTTTAGATGAATCCGCAAATCTTTACTCTGTGCAATGATAGTTGTTTGACCTTCGCCTTCACTTATGCATCTCAAAACCATAGATCTATATGAACGTTTTGCTCATTGGTTTGGTACTGCTCCTTTGAACCTCTAAGTATTTATCTCTTTTCTGAACTTGCTTCAGATCCAATGCTATAAGGAAATCTTGTGAAACCTGTTTCTGCGTACTTGTCCATCTGCAATGCTTAGATCAGGCGGTTTAACCTTATAGAAATTTTTTCCAAACCGGTATATGCCATTAGTCCCCTTATTGAACCGCCAGATGCTTGTTGCTTCATAAAACTCCGGTTCAGATAGTTCTGTCTCCGGTTTAACAGTGCCCATACCAATGTATCTTGATCAAATGCATTTTTGAACCGGGATCTTCTACCTTGTAGATTCCATCATGGCCAAGCAAGTGTATGAGTGCAATTGGGTTCCTTCTCGCGTCACAGAGGCTCAACTGGACGATTTAGTCCTGATTGGCGCTTTAGGCAGCAAAGATACCATCCATTGGAGGGCTCCTGGCAAAGAATGCCCTCCCACACCTCGAGAAGGAGAGGTTGTTGTTTTCGTAGATCACTTAGCCCGGGGCTTTAAGCCGTCCGGTTCTAAATTTTACCGGGATGTTTTAGCCGATTTCCAGCTCCATCCACAAGATACTGGCCCCAACTCTGTTACAAATATGTGTCACTTCCAAGTGCTCTGTGAAGCGTTCTTTCAAGAGGAGCCCACAGTGGAATTGTTCAGAGACCTTTTCCATCTAAACTACCGTACTGAGTTTACTGACGGCTCCAATACGGAGTTGGGTGGCGTGGCGATTCAGAAAAGGAAAGAGGTCACATACCCTCACGCCAAACTGCATAGCCACCCCAAAGAATGGAATCAGACATGGTTCTACTGCAAAGACACCTCCCCTGCTGGTGAGAATCCCTTGCCTGGCTTTCGTCCGGAGCGGCTCAGCAATACACACACTTTTCCACAAAGATTGACTGCATAGGAGAGAAGCAAATATGCTCCTCAACTGTCAAAGCTCAGAGCCTTTATGGCCAACGGTTTAACAGGGGTTGATCTCGCTCGCTGTTGGATATCATGGAGCATACTGCCCCTTAGTCAGCGCTCTGGTTTGATGTGCGAGTATACTGGCAGTGTTGATGACCCACTGCGACATTCCAAAATCCAGCTCACCGATGAAGAAATCACAGAGGCTGTGAATAAGATGCTGAATGAACCAGAACTCGTCTGTGCTAGAAACGGCCTGCTTCCCTTCTGTGCCACCAACAAACCGCCAGCTATAAGACTTTGATTTTTCTTTTTGCTGAATCTGTTAATGATATATCTGGTCTTTGTTTAATATCAGTGTCTGTGTAATCAGGGCAATGATCCTTTTTGGAGCAAGAAACTGCCGCAGGAGAAACCAGAAAAACCAGACAAACCGGAAAGAGCAACTCGGCAAAAGACTAAAGCTGTGAAGAAGACTGCCCACAGGAAAAGAACCACTGCATCTTCTAATCCGGCCCCTGATGATGATGTGGATAATCCGGACTTTGAGGTAGAGCTTGACTCACTTGGTTTATTTTTCATGCGTCTTATTGATGATGATATTTGTCAGGATGATGCCGAAGCCAGCCACGCGGATGTTGCAGAGGTAATTATTCTCTCTTCTGATTCAGAAACTTTGCCTTCACAAAAAAATCCGTCAGGCAAACCGGAAAGTTAAATTTTCTCATCCTCTTGCTTATTTGGATCCTAAATTTCTTAGGAAGACCAAACAACACGAAGCTCGTCGCACAACCCAGCACAGCGGCCAGGTAGTTACCTCCGCCGGTTTACCGAACAGTCCGGTTCGGAAACGCCATTCAGAGGTCTCTAATTTGCTTGTCCGTCCTTGTCCTAAAGCGGGCTGCTTTCGTCAACCTCTTAATCCGTCTGACTCCGATTACCAGGTTACTTCCCACTCATCTTCTGGCGAGTCATCGGCTACTCAGCTCCCACCGCTCAAAACGGTGCTTGGGTAAGCTATACTTATTGTGATGTTTGCAGTACATCACCTTAGAACATATGATGTATTTGATTTTGTTATTCTTCTTAGGGCCAAACCTAGGCCAAGCAAGAAGGCCTGCCTGGACAAAGCGGCCGAAGAAGATGTCGTTCTTGAACCAGGCAAGACACCCAATCTTGAAGCGGCTATTCCTGAGGATATACCCAACGATCCACCGCAGCAAGACGATGATCTTATTGCTGAAGAGAGACCTACTGATGCCTCAGGTCCTGTCAATCAGCCCACAGGTTCCATCCGGATTGAAAGCTCCACCGGTCCAGCAAAACCTACTAACAAGCCAACAACCCCAGTGCAAACCGGCGGTACCCAGGATGATGAGGTTGTCATTACTGGCACTGGCCATACTGAGCCAAGAAATCCTGTCGCTTTATCCAAACATTCTGCCAAGGAAGAATTTGCTGCCTTTGGCAAAGGCAAGTGGAACACTGATCTGACGACTTATGCTGCTCTGAACGCCCAAGATATCCATTCCGGCTATCTGAACCGGATGTATACCAGTCGCGACTATGAAGCCGGTCTGGTTAAGATGATGAAAGATAAATATGAGGTAACTTCCATATGCTCCTTCCTGCTTGTATGCTTCCATTCTTGCTGACTCTCCTAGCCCCCAAGGGCCGGTTTGTAATATTCTTTCAAACCGGGACTTACTAATATAAATCTTGATGCTTTGAAATTCGCTGATGTAGCCCCCAAGGGCCGGTTCAACTTAGCATAGTTAAACCAGTACTTTAAGTAATTGAAATTGCCGCATCAGAATATATACGAGCAAATAGCCATTAGCCCCCAAGTGCCAAGTTGAATACTTGTATTGATCTTGGGACTTTGTAAGCAATTGAAAGATGAAGATCGAATATGCATTAGCCCCCAAGTGCCAAGTGCATAACTTGTTATGTGGTTGGTACTTCAATCCTTGTACCGTTTTGTTGAAGCATATAACTGTCTGCATGCAGGCTGAGCTAAAGACGAAAGAAAACCAAATAGCCGACCTCCAAGAAAATCTGAAAACCCAACAAGCTGAAACCTCCAAAGCAAAAGAGGAATTAACCAGCGCTTTAAGCGCCATGGAGCAGCTTAAGGAGAGCTTCAAGAAGAAACAGGAGGATTGGGACACTAAAAAGTCCACTTTAATCAAACGAGCAGAGGATGCCGAGGCTGCACTAAAACCGGTGGCGGATGAATTGACTAGTATAAAGCGGCACATGCATACTATGACCACTGCTAACTTTCGTAAGCCAGTTTGACTTCTGAATTGACTCGGCCTTCTTAGAGAGCTGCCGGTTTAACCCTTATGATATTTTAGGGACACGCACTGGTCATTTGGGTTCAGACGTGCGGAAAAAATTGAAGGCCGTCTACACGTTGGTCGAACAGCTGTATACTGGCGCACAGCGGATCATCTGTACCGCATCTCACAACAAACCGGCGCCCACTTTGATTCAAGATACCCTGATGAAACTGTCGGTGCTTCCCGCCCGGGTTGAAGAGCTAAAGAAATCTGCTGCTCGAACCGGTGCGATCAATGCCTTAATGCAGGCAAAAGCCTGGGTGCTGGATTTTGATCCTATTGAAGCGGCTCAGGGCTATCCCAGCTTGAAAGAAGATGAGTCAGAATTTAGTGAAGCGGATCAGCGAGCCATAAACCGGGAGGTGCGTCCGCTAGCTTGTCAACTGGCTGAAGAAGCAGACTTGTCTCGTTATCAAGCTCAATATGATAATCAGAACAAGTGAATAGCTGCCCCAATTCATGAGTCGGAAAATCTTATCCCTCCAATCCGTAAGCACACTTACACTCCCGATATTGACCCGTCATTGCTGATCCACGATAAAGCTGTTTTTCAAGCATTAATGGGAATAAACCAGACAACTGTTGATTTCCAGCCACTGGGTAGAGAAAAGGAGGCTGAAGCGGCGCAGGGTGACCCACAACCATCAGGCCAGGCTGGTGACCAAGCTTGAATCGGAAGCCGGTTTTGAAACTGCCTCTCCTTTGTGAAAAACAATGATATTATTATGGGCACTGTGTTGCCTTGTAATAGGCTAGCTGATACTTTTGATGTTGATATGCCTTCGTGCATAATTTGTTCTTCCTGTGGTGATGAACTTTCCAAAGCACCTTCTGCAATAAAAACTCTTCAAGTGCCACCGCGGTTGTCCTGTCCGGCGGAATATGATGTCTGCATATATGAAGTCAAAACATCCAAAAAAATTCTTAAGTATATGACCAAATTTTTGTGATACATAATACCTGCCCTCGTTGAGCATGAAGTTGGCTTGGCCAATCTTGAAGCGGAGTTTTGCAAACCCACACTGTTCGAGGAGATAACAGCTCTTGTATATATATGACACTGGTCTACCATGTAAACCGTGCCGGGTTATAATAAACACTGTGTTACTCCATAAGAGGATGTTAACAACAAGGATCAAACCGGGTAAATAGTCTCCGGATTGACGTGAACTGTGTTCTGTCAGCTGATTGGTTAAAAAACTTTGTCGGTTTAAAAAACGCAATAAAAAGCAAAAACCCCCCTTCAAAGAAAAGTGTAAATCAAGTGCAATGATAAAACATTGCAAAAAAGGTTTATTTGAGCTGATCAGATGGTGTTACCATGGCCGAACACGACCAAGATCCCGTTAGGTGTAACTATGGTTCTAGTCAGCCAAGTCCCCAAATGAAACCGTGGCATTTATGCCGATCAAGTGGCATGGTCATGGTTCGGGTTCGACCAAGCCCCCAAGTGATTCTGTGGCCTTAAGCCGATCAAGAGGCATGACTGGTTCAGACATGACCAAGTCCCCAAGTGATCTGGTGGCTCTCGCCTATCAAGAGGCATGGTATTGGTTCGGACACGACCAAACCCCCAAGTGATATAACATGATGCTTTTAAAAAGCAAACTCAAGGGGTAAACCGGAGGCCGCTTTAGAGCAACTCCGTGTAACCTCACATGATGTAAAAGAACAGATACCCCGCTTTAGCTGAGGTTCCGGTTTATTATATTTAATCATAATATATACATTGTCGTAATATGTACATAAGTATAGCCAATGGCTCAGGTATAGTAAGGCCGAAGATGAGCTATGTTCCGCGGCCTGTTAGTCTCCTCCTCTGATGTACGTGAGTCTTTATGCTCTCGAATATCGATCAGATAGTACGACCCGTTGTGCAGATTCTTGTTGACCACGAAAGGCCCCTCCCAAGGTGGGGATAACTTATGCATATTAGTCTGATCTTGGATGAGCCGAAGCACCAAATCTGCTTCCTGAAAGGTTCTGGTTCTGACTCGGCGACTGTGATAACGACGAAGATCCTGCTGGTAAATCGCCATTCGGGCGGCTGCGATGTCACGCTCTTCATCCAACCGGTCCAAAGCATCTTGCCGTGCTGTCTCGTTGTCCGCTTCAATATAAGCCGTTACACGAGGTGAATCATGACGGATATCACTGGGGAGAACCGCCTCCGCTCCATAAACCATGAAGAACGGTGTGTATCCTGTTGATCTGTTGGGTGTTGTATTGATGCTCCATAACACAGATGGTAATTCTTCTACCCAACAACCCGGCGTTCTCTGCAAAGGAACCATGAGCCGGGGCTTGATGCCTCTCAAGATCTCTTGATTAGCTCTTTCTGCTTGACCATTGGACTGTGGATGTGCCACTGATGAAACGTCGAGCCGGATGTGCTCCCGTTCACAGAACTCCTTCATAGCACCTTTGGAAAAATTGGTACCATTATCTGTGATAATACTGTGCAGAAAGACAAACCGGAAAATCACCTTTTTGATGAACTGAACCGCCGTGGCCGCATCACACTTGCTAACAGGCTCTGCCTCCACTCACTTTGTAAACTTGTCAACCGCCACCAGGAGGTGGGTCTTCTTATCTTTGGACCTTTTGAAAGGCCCAACCATATCCAGCCCCCAAGTCGCAAACGGCCAAGTAATTGGAATCATTCTCAATTCTTGAGCCGATACATGAGCACGTCTTGAAAACCTTTGGCAACCATCACATCGTCTGACCAGATCCTCCGCATCAGCATGAGCAGTTAACCAATAGAAGCCATGGCGAAACGCTTTAGCCACCAGAGACTTTGAACCGGTGTGGTGACCCCAATCTCCTTCGTGGATCTCACGCAAAATTTCACGGCCTTCTTCAGGAGACACACAGCGTTGAAAAGCTCCTGATACACTGCAATGATGCAACTCGCCGTTGATGATAGCCATGGACTTGGATCACCGGATTATCTGCCGGGCCAGAATCTCATCCTCTGGCAACTCGCCCCGGTTCTTGTACGCCAGGTAAGGAAGCGTCCAATCCGGAATAACATGAAGAGCCGCCACCAATTGAGCCTCCGGATCAGGAATAGCCAAATCCTCTTCACCAGGGATCTTGACCGACGGGTTGTGCAGCACATCCAAAAAAACATTGGGCGGGACCGGTTTGCGCTGAGAGCCCAGCCGGCTTAAAGCGTCCGCCGCTTCATTTTTCCGCCGGTCCACGTGGTCCACCTGATAGCCTTTGAAATAACCTGCAACAATATCCACCTCCCGACGATACGCTGCCATGAGTGGGTCCTTGGAGTCCCAAGTGCCAGACACTTGCTGAGCCACAAGGTCCGAGTCACCGAAGCACTTTACTCGACTTCGATTCATCTCCTTAGCCATCCGGAGACCATGGAGCAAGGCTTCATATTCAGCTGCATTGTTAGTACAAGGGAACATTAAGCGGAGAACATAACAAAACTTATCACCTCGTGGGGAAGTTAATACGACTCCAGCCCCCGAGCCTTCCACCTGCCTGGATCTGTCAAAATGGATGGTCCAATACGTGTGATCCGGCTTTTCTCCAGGTGCTTGCATTTCCGTCCAATCATTGATGAAATCAACAAGTGCTTGAGACTTAACCGCTGTCCGAGGCACATACTTCAAACCGTACGGCCCCAGCTCTATGGCCCACTTTGCAATCCGGCCATTTGCTTCCCGGTTCTGGATGATATCTCCCAAAGGAGCAGAACTGACCACCGTAATTGGGTGCCCTTGGAAATATTGTTTCAGCTTCCGGCTTGCCATAAAAACTCTATACACTAGCTTCTGCCAATGCGGATACCTTTGCTTGGACTCGATTAGCACCTCGCTGATATAATAGACCGGTCGTTGAACCGGATGCTCCTTGCCTGCCTCCTCTCGCTCCACCACAATAGCCACGCTGACCGCCCGAGCATTAGCAGCAACATATAGCAGTAACGGCTCCTTGTCAATGGGGGCGGCGAGCACAGGTGGATTGGCCAACTGCCGTTTTAAGTCCTCAAATGCTTCATTAGCGGCGGAGCTCCAAACAAACTGATCCGTTTTTTTCAACATCTGATACAAAGGGATTGCCTTCTCACCAAGATGACTGATAAACCGTCTTAACGCGGCAAGCCGCCCTGCCAGGCGCTGAACATCGTTGATACACTTCGGTTTAGCCAGGGAGGTGATAGCCGTGATCTTCTCCGGATTAGCCTCAATTCCCCTGTTGGACACCAGAAAACCCAATAGCTTGCCCGCCGGTACACCAAAGACACACTTGTCCGGATTAAGCATCATCTTGTATGTTCTTAGGTTATCAAAGGTTTCCTTCAAATCATCAATCAGAGTCTCCTTCTCCCTGGACTTAACCACGATATCATCTATGTAAGCATGTACATTACGGCCAATCTGCTTGTGAAGAAAATTTTGTACACACCGTTGGTAAGTTGCCTGGGCACTCTTGAGCCCGAATGGCATAGACACATAGAAGAAGGCTCCAAAGGGAGTTATAAATGCTGTCTTCTCCTGGTCCTTAACTGCCATTTTGATCTGATGATAGCCAGAATACGCATCCAAAAAACTTAAACGCTCACAACCCGCCATAGCATCAATAATTTGATCAATACGGGGGAGGGCAAAAGGATCTGCTGGACAAGCCTTATTAAGATCTATGTAATCCACACACATGCGCCAGGTGCCGTTTTTCTTGAGGACCAGCACCGGATTGGCAAGCCACTCAGGGTGAAAAACTTCAACAATAAAGCCAGCTGCTAAGAGCCTGGCTACCTCTTCTCCAATCGCCTTGCGTCTTTCTTCGTTAAACCGGCGGAGGAACTGTTTCACCGGTTTATATTTAGGATCCACATTAGGTGTGTGCTCAGCGAGTTGCCTTGGTACACCTGGCATGTCAGAGGGCTTCCATGCAAAAATGTCCCGATTCTCACGGATGAACTCAATGAGCGCGCTTTCCTATTTCGGATCCAAGTTGGCACTGATGCTGAATTGCTTGGATGAATTGCCAGGTACGAAGTCAACAAGCTTAGTTTCTGCTGCCGATTTGAACTTCAGGGCCGGATCATGCTCCGTAGTTGGCTTCTTCAATGGAGTCATGTCCGCCGGATCAACATTGTCTTTATAGTACTTCAACTCCTCGGTGGCACAAACCGACTCTGCATAAGCCATATCTCCTTCCTCGCATTCCAAAGCGATTTTGCGGCTTCCGTGAACCGTTATTGTCCCCCTGTGACCCGGCATCTTGAGCTGCAAATACACATAACAGGGCCGTGCCATATACTTGGCGTAAGCCGGTCGCCCAAACAGGGCGTGATATGGACTCTGAATTTTCACCACTTCAAACGTCAATGTCTCCGACCTGGAATCATGGTCATCCCCAAAGGCCACTTCTAGAGCTATCTTACCAACGGGATACGCTGATCTGCCTGGCACTACGCCGTGGAACACTGTATTAGACGGTTTGAGATTTTTATCTGTTAGTCCCATACGACGGAAGGTCTCATAATACAGGATGTTAATGCTGCTCCCTCCGTCCATGAGCACCTTGGTGAACTTATAACCTCCCACCTGAGGCGCCACCACTAGAGCCAACTGACCCGGATTATCGACCTAGGGAGGGTGATCCTCTCTGCTCCATATGACTGGTTGTTCCGACCAACGTAGA